>NC_137455.1:125585982-125853739 GCF_964235325.1 Thermobia domestica | reverse complement strand
TTAATTTTGGTTAAAGAAAACTTGGACAGTTGTTAAAAAAAAGTTATTGAGCATTTTAAATGACTGATAATGTGCGTCACGAAGACTGAACCGAACACTGCCGCATTAGTCAAACCAACCATGCCCAGGTATTTCATTAGCTTTTAATTTTAATTCTATTTCAATATCTAGTGTTGTTGCATCTGGAATTTCAATATACAGTTCTCATTAGTTTCATATCTTACCTCTTTCATTTAAATTGATTTTTAAACAACTCTGCACCTGTTGAAAATGTTTAGTAGACCTATTTTTTGTTCTTTTTAACAATATGTATAAAAATAAATATATACCTATCAAAACAAAATTCAAAATAATAATTTAAAAATATTTTCCGGTATTAAATTCAAATTGTATTTATCTCTTCCAATTATCTTCGTGACCCCTATGAAACCCTTTGGTGACCCCCAGGTTGAGAAACCCTGGCTTAATTGATAAAAAATATTGTGCATATATATTATATCTTGGATAAAGAAATATATATTTTAGATATTTGAGGTGATAAAGCAAGTTTTATAAATGCTACTGCTTATATGTAGTTCATGCGCATTTTTTGTTGATTGGATTGTATGGTGTCCATACCCGTTTTATTAATTTCTTTGAAAGGTAGATAATAATTTGCAATTTGTTTCCAAGTATCTTAATATTAAAGGAAAGCTCGTCATGTTAGAGGAAATATAGATTGTGCAAAGCATGAACAGATAAATTATTTTATTTTTAACTTTCTGTTTGTATTTCTTTCTTCCGCGGATGTAGAAATCCTTTTATTGTATTTTCCCCCAAATTTTCCGGAAAGTTTTATCCCAGTTTCAATAATTTTGTTGTATTGTTTATGAGTGATAGATGCATTTAGTGTCATTCTATATAATTTTAATTTATATGAAATTTGTGCACAGTCCAAGCCAGTTCTGACATATAAATATTTCCAAAATTGTACATAATAATGCACAACTGTGATCAAAGTGAGTGATTTTGTGTCAAATTCTGATGCAGGCATGTTGCTGGATAGTTAATTTCATAACTATTAATTACATCTATCTCAGTTTCATTTAGCAAAGAAGGAATAATATTATGCTTCAACTTTAAGTAACTATGCAATTAGTTACTGAAAAACTCAAGAAAACAAATTTAAAATAAAGTTTCTACTATTTTCCTTTAAATAAAGTGGATAGGGGTTCTACTAATCAGAGACAAGAGAGTTTGTTCATATTTTGCTATTTTGATCAATCACAACAAAGCATTTGTTTACATCTTTTAGGTGTGTCCTTTACCATGTATCGTAATAACTTTCCTTTCACTTTTCTACTATTTGGGCCGTATCTCGATAGTTACGTATTCACCATAGTTACTGTCCTTAAGTACTGTAAGAAAGATTGACGGAATTACAGTTCGCAATTGTGCTAATTTCAAAGTTCCGGTGCAATAAATTGTCATTTCACTGCAGTAATACATCTTCAAACCGTAACTCTTCGTATCTATTAATAGTGCAAGATTTAAATGCAGTTGCGATAAATATTATGCATTAGAAAATGTAATTACTCATTCTGCTGTACTTCATTTTGTGTCCTTAAGCCAAACGAGCTTTTGTTAGGTAAAAACCACAACATTCTTCTATTGGAGAATATCCAGGAAATTAACGAATTGGCAATCACCACGACAGGCAAAATCACGGAACAGTATAAACAACAGTAAAAGCAGTAAGGTGTTCATTCTCTTTATATCTATAGAAATATAAGATAAATATTGGAACAACGTAAAACACCTGTGAAGCGTTATTGACGCGCTTTGACAGCATACTAAAGTTTCATGTGAGATAGTAACATATCATGTGAAATGCTATTGTCATATTATTCAGGTAATTATGTTCGTTAGTAATGAATAATATTGTTGAAACAATCAGTTCTTATATTATTCAACTACTTGCGTTGGTTAGCAATGAATTACACAGAATCAGTAAGAGTATAGTGATGACGTCAGCGGAAGGACCTGCTGAACGTAAGATTCGAATGAACCGACAAAACTTAGATTGAATGCGTTAGAAATTTTTGGAAACAACAATAGGAAGAATGAGGACTCTTAAGATCTGAAGACCTAATCAGTATTACGAAATGATTTTTTTAAAATATGAAATGCTTGTATGAGGAGTGCTATTCAAGACCTTTCTCACACATTTTTTGGTTAGCAACTACAGTAGTCCTACCGTATGACAATTGCATGTGCTTCATCGTAAGCAACAAATTTTACCTGTTCTATTCCAATTATTAAGGCTATAAGTAAATATTATTATTAACGCATGTGTGTACAGTCAATAATTGCTGAAGTCATTGGAAGTCATAGGCACCCGTGGCAAGAAATCAGAGGTAATGGTGCTGAAGTAGTCACTCTTCAAAATTCGAGCTGAGGAGGACTGATCTACCAGGCTGGAACTTCGAATGAGCATTAAATAATTTACCTCCAAAATTTTCATCCCAACTATGATTTAAATATTTCAAACTAAATCACATTCCTGCTCTATATAGACATTTATTAATCAAATGAATAAATCCTTTTAGTGTTGCCAACTTAAGTAATATTCTGCGATTTACATTGAGCTGAACACTATGTACAAAAAATATCACTTGATCAAATAGTGTCTTACGTTTGTTATTATTTTTTTGCAGTTTCAATTAATTCTTCGACTATATTCATACGACGTTACTTGCACTCAGCAACATAAACCAAAATAATTGCTATGATTATCAACTTTAGATCTTCTAAGGATATAATGATATTATATTAACAATTTTCAGTGTACAGGAGTGGAAGTGGGGTGTGCATGTAATATGTAAAGATAACCTAAAACAACCCGTGTTAATGTTCAACCCATAGTGTTGGGGTCACTTAGATGAATAGCGGCACTACCGATACTGTTTAAGTGTAAATTTGGGATGAGATAAGAAAGAGTGTAGGATAGGGTGGAAAAGAGGTGATATAGATTTTTGTCATTACATTTTCATAGAAATGTGTATTATAAGGGAGAAGGGGTTCTAATACTTTTCATAACCCTACTCTTCCTTGCGGAGAAGGGGCATTTCCACTAGTAATTAATAAAAATTAAAGTGTAGAGGCTCATCATAATTGTATATTTCATTAACTACAGTACAGTGAAAAAAGTGGTGGAAGTACTTATGTCTATCAGTTTCATCTTAATAATTGCTTCCCAGTTAATTTTCAATGTTTAAAAAATAGTTTCTGTCGATTTTCTCGAAAGTACACTTCAGCAGGGCTGGAAAAACTTTCTTGAGACCTGGGTGCCAGTTCTGAATACCAGGCGCTATAATAATACAAATCCAGTTTGATATAAATAGGCCGATGTATTTGAGTTGTAAGTTAACGAGGAGCAAAATTCGTAATTTAAGTAGCCGTGGTGACCTCGCGCTCAGGATTTTGTCAAGGCCTGTACATAAAGGTTACTCTTAAACAGTGGCGTATTTACGATTTTGTTTCGGGGGCTTTGCTAACTTTCGGGGGGGCTTTGCCCGAAAATGTGAAAATTCTGCAAGATATTTCATATACTTTACTATAGTAAGTAAGATTTCAGGGGGCTTAAGCCCAAAAGCCCCCTAGATACGCCACTGCTCTTAAAGATGTTGTTTTGTTCAATTCGATGCGATCTCTCTATTGATATGTCTTATCTGTGGACATTTTCTTCTATAATACATTCTAATAATATAATAGGGATTAAAAAGTTCTAAATATGGAATCACTGGACCGATGTTTATCAGAATTTTCAATTATATATTGTTACATATCATCAGCCCATATTATCTCGGTTCATCAAGTATGTTTGCTGTTGCTAATTATTTACACACAATGATCATTTTGTTAGAGGATTAAGCCCATTGATTTCTCCTATCTACACTATTGTTGATTAATTATTCGTTATCCTTTGATTATATTTGTATCCAAAACTCATTACTAGGTCATTTAATTACCGAGACATTTAAGAACATAGGCATGAAAGGTGGTACAATTACTCTGCTTCTATTTTACTTTGACTTGGTATCTATAGTTTGGTAACTGATTTTCATCTACTTTAACTAATTAATTAATCTACCTGTATTTTTCAATTTCTTGTTTCATTTTTCTACAGGATATTTCTCTTTTGTCTCTCCATTGCCACATTAACACTATTTCTTTGAAGCAAAACCAGCTCATTATGTAACTGCTAACAAACTTGGTATGTGGCAAAGTAGAATTCTTCGAAAATAAACAAAGTGTTGTGCAGAAAATATGCGTTCATGTATTAAAAAGTAACATGAAAAATTTCCAAACTTTCAGTTCAACCCCTTCCGTCTATACTTAAGATATGTTGACAGCAAGCATAAACAACTTTTGTATGAATGTTTTTCGGGTTCAGTGCACAATGGAATGAAGTTCACTTTTTTTTGCCATTTTCGGCATATTTATCTCCACCTGAATCTCTTTCCAGAACTTAAAAGATTCGTGTTCAGATATTGTAAATAACTCTTATAAGTTTAAAAAATGTTAACGCTTTGACATCTGCCGTATCGTACAAACTATACATCTCTTTTTCCCAAATCTTTGATAGCTGGACTTGCTTCTCTTGTGCTCTGAACGGTCCATTTCCAATTATTTTCTATTATTGTAGAATTTTACTACGTTTGCAGAATGTATTTATATTATGTTTGTTTTCATATTGAAAATGGTTATGTGACGTATTTGAGTAGTCGTCTATAAACATCATTAATGGAATTGTACAAAGATTAACATCTGATAATGAACTAAAATTTTCAGTGGTCTTTTCTTTCTTTCTTTCTTTTGTTTCTTTTTTGCATAAGAGAGACGGAGAACACATTTCAGCTCTGCAGAAGATAGTACTATATATATTAAATTGAGTAAAAAAAAATAAGGAAAGCAATGGTTTCACCACCAAAAAGGAAAAATCGTGGGATAATTCAGTTTAATTTCCTTGTTAACAAAAGTTTAGACAAATGTAGTAAAAGAAAGAAAAGCACTTTGTGGGGAGGGGGAGATAAAATGAAAAACATAACTAAGATCAAAAGTATCAGACGTTCTCCCTAAGATTGAGACTAAAGTTCTTTTATGAATACTAGGAAAGTGGTTTACTCGTTCCCAATGCTTTCAGTATTAGTCACATTTCTTCATTTTATCTCACTAGAAAGATTGTTTCCGTTTCTTCAGTGCATTTTTACAAACGTTTGTTAATAAAGGAATAACATTGAATTACCTTTGCAAAAAAATCTCATTTTCGAGACATTTTATAAAAGCATTGTTTTAAAGAGTTTCTTTTGTACATTATTTTTTAAAACGAAAATTCGAATTCATTATTTATTACATCAATTATAACATGAAACAATGTATTGTCATTCAGACAACATTATTTCTCAACAATGTCTTAGAGAATAACGATGCAGTTTGGAGGTAGCATGAGAAATATCACGGAGTTGACTAAACTTAAGTAGTTTACAAAATTTTCAATCCAAAGTGCTTTGACATTATTAGTTCTTACTGTTTAGTCTTTATTTCATAGTTTTAACTGCATTATGGAAGGTAACAATCTCTTCCCTTTTATTATGAAAAGAAAATGCACAGATCTGTTATGAAGGTAACATAACGCCTTAGTCGTTTACAACCAGCAAAACGGTTGTGTAGATTTGGGTTGTATAAGCAGCAGGCGTTGGCTAAAAAAGTTCCGATTTCGGGAGATTTAAGAAGCCATATCTTGGGAACTATATGTCATAGAGAGATCATATTGCTGTTCATCAATACCTAAGAGGATGATAAATATTTTGGTACCAAATAGTAACCGGTAGAAATTGGCCAATTGGCGACCGTTCCCTAGATATTGGCCAAGAAAGTTCGCATTTCGGGAGATTTAAGGAGCCATAAACAGCAAGTCAAAGAGAGATATTTTGCGAATTTTTCAATTTTAAGCTCTCCATTTTGAGTATAGGTCTTCGTAAAACAACATACCGTAGAACATTTAAACAGGTTTCTTCCTCCTTATAAGCTAAACTCTTTCTCATCACTCATATTTACACGGTTCCACAAGTCTCATGACGTGTTGATGTACATCCTTGCGAACTGTAAGCGAGCATGTATATGTGCATCTGTTAGTTTGACTTGTAAAGCTGAACAAATAATATGAGTACACTTACATGTCTCTGCACTGCATTCCAGACCTAAAGTTGCTTTTAGGTTTGTTGCAGCAGCGAAGGGGGTTGCTGCGTTAGCTTCAATAATCGAAACATTTTCATTTTCCCTTGTCACTTGCGGTCTACTCAGATTCGCTTTAGTTTGTAACTCCTGTTCCCCTTTTGCTTCGAGTCATTCAATTCAATATCTTACTGTTTTAATATCGGCTCGAGATCGAGCAACTTGGTTTTTAGACATTCCAGCTTCCCCTATGCAATTATTCTTCCTCTAGTTATAAGAGACAAATAGCCATCTTTCTTATATATATATATATATATATATATATATATATATATATATATATATATATATATATATATATATATATATATATAATTTACACCAGTAACACAATACTATCGAGTAATGCAGGTGCGTGTTACTGGTGTAAATAATGGAATAACAAGTGATTTATTTTTATTGAGCACGTGTTTCATGCGGGTAACAAGTATAGAGAACGTCTGAAACACTATTCATTGAAACAGAACACTAACAGAATCGAGCAAAAACTATGTTAAAGTACTGAGAGACGCTATGACATTTAAGGTACATACAGTTCATCGATCATCATCTTTACCTCGAATGTTCGCAACAATGTATAGAAGGCCTAAACTTGTCTTCAAGCTACTGTAGTGGAGTGTTCCTACGCATCTCTTTACGCATCTCTTTACCATAACCCACTGTGGGTACCAATTTTGAACTCACTGTACCATTACATGGTTTTAATTTATAACAAAACTATAATTTCTAATGCAGTTTAATATAAAACTAGCTGAACCTGCGCTCTCTACACAGCGCATCATTCGGATATGAGCATAAATCTCCTTCTCATTCCTCACAATATAAGTACATGTCCCTTTACAGACACAAGTGAAAGATGTCTTGATTTAAAAAAAATCGGCAAGGGGTATCATAAAGGGGAGATTTTTTCGATTATTTTTTCTCAATATCTCGCACCGTTTGCAAGATTTGAGCCTACTTCCGGTTGGGGTTTCTAATTCATGTATGACCAGTGTTTTCTTTCTTCTTGCATGCAGTATGTAATACACAAACGCTTGCAGTATACAAACGCCTGAGACATATACAACCCCAATATACAACATTGTGGTGTCGGAATGTGCAACGCATAGGATATGATGCTTTTTTAAATTTCAACGCTTCCAGTGTACCCTAAATAAATGTAATCAAGAAATAATGACCTTTTTAAAATATTCAATTAGAACTGGAGAATCTACTCAAAATTTCCAATCGATCAGTGAAAACGTCATCTTTCTAGAGCCAGTAGTTTCCGAGATCTCATTGTCGAAAGGATTGACCACAAACATATAAACATAGTTTAAAAGAACTCAGAAGATGGAAGCACAATTCACATGCATTGATTTTAGAGAAGGCTTATTAAAATACAATGGCTTTGAACAATAATTTTATATCACAAACTTTATGAAAAAGATATAGTTAACAAATTTAGACTATTTAAAGTACAAATACTTAAAATGTTTGTCTCTGTTAAACGTGAAATCACACATAACCGTAAATGAAAGATTTGAAAGCCAAAGTTATAGGTTGGAGCTCAGGCGCTTTTAATTGCTATTGTAGCATTTTAATAGATAGATAGCGGCCTAGGCCAGAAGCGCACGAACAAGAGGCTTTGTGCGGTTATGATATAAAAACATACCACTAGTTCAAGTTTCTTGCGGTGATACCACATTGTGTCAGAAGTTTCAGGCACTAATCGACTGCTTTTCTTATTATTTCAAAAGCACCATCAACCACTCTTAAGACAAAATACAGTATTGCATTATCCCGTATGCACAATCTGTTGTTATAAATTAAAAGTATAATATATAGCGCACCTTGGAACTAAAAACACATTTAGTGTAAGGAAAGGAGAAAACGTATTAAAACCAAAACTAACCTATCCGCAAAGGGTTTTCCGTGCACTCTGATCACTGGACATAAGCTCTGTCAATTTTGCAATGTTAAAGATAATAATCTTGGAAATAAGTTACATAATACGTTTTATATCTTTGCTTTGATACTGTTAGCGCATAATTGTGCATAAGTGTAATTAAACAAACTTATTTTAAACTTGTAGAAATGTGGTACACACACTAATCCACACTAACCTTTGACAAAATTAATATTTTTTACTAGCACTTATATTGTGGTGGTAGTCTGTGGTGCTCACTTCACAATTTGGTACGAAAGTAAAAATTAATCCTAAAATTTTTCTGCGTAATTATTAAGTACATAGAAAATAGCACTTAGTGAGATAGTTTTAGTTGTTGATTTGTTTCCCAGTCTGAAGCAATAAGTCTTCAATTAATTAAAACCTGATTTGGAAAACGTCCTAAGTTTATCGGAGTTGTTTCAGAAGAAACAAAAAATATTATATTATTGAATGTGTTTGTTTGAAAGTACTTTTTTGTCGTTTGTCTTATTACATTTCTTCCTTGTTATCCCTTTCTTACAGTTCCTTCTACATAAAACATATATATCAACGTAAAAAGATGAATGAGACTTGTATGTCTGTAGACATGGGATGTTTTTGAATTTAGGTTCTCAATTTGCAATGTTTTTGTGTTGTTAAATGGTGTTACGTGTTCAAAGAGTAAATAATTGATTATGGCTTAATATAGTAATAAAAGTATGAAACTATACACCTGTACATCGGAGAGCCTTTCTCTCCCGCAAAACAAATCCCAAAATAATGTAATTGTGTTATGTTATAATATAGGTGAGTGATGGTTATCAAACAGTTAATAAACAAGTACACGTTTTCCCGCACCGACTTCAAAAGGCGTACACTTTCATTTCTTTGTGCCCTAGTGGATTGCACCTAAAATAGCACACATTTAAAACGAAAGGAAAAGAAGAAAAGAAGAGCAACAAAAGACGCCTGACGTGTCAATAAAAAAATAATATCTTCTGTACATATATTTTCTCCCTTTTTATATTATGTCAGAGGTGTCAAAAAAATTCTTCCAGAAGAGAAAAATAACATAAAGAAAGTAGAAGGAAAATGAGATGACATTTTCACCCAGTATATCCTGCAGTAGTGGCCAGAAAAAAACACTATTCATTCTTCACTTTTTTTGCGGGAGGTACTCTCTCTCTAAAAGATTCTTTGGAGGAGTCACAGTTGGATAACCTGAGATTTGCGTGAGATATTATCTCTTTTTGCTATCATTGATCAGAAGATATTTATAGCATCCGACACCCGAGTGACGTCATGAGTCGATACTTTGGACGTTATATATACAGAGTTTGCCACAAAAGAAGAAAAGAAGGGTTGATGCTTCACCAGGCATTGCCGCAAAAATATTTGATCATTTTTTCCCTCTTCTATCAATGCAGGTGTCCTTTCCCCTGATGGGAAAAGCGGAATAACAAAAGAGTAGCAAAAATGTGGGAAGGATAACTGAAAAAGGGAGTGGAAAGGAAATAATCAGCTGAAGAAAGAAGGAAAAAAACAATAAGAAGCACACAAACGCAATAACGAAGCTAGAAATTAAAGGAAATCTTCAATGTTCTTACAAATATTTCTTTGGCTGTGTTTCTATCTGTTTCTGTTTTTAACTGTTTAAAATATGTGGAGTTGCATTTATTGTGATGAATGAGCGAAGAAATTATTGTTTTACTTTTTAAAAAATACTTTAAACTTTTCGGGTACTTCTCATAAATTTTAGCATGGTGCTCAAAGTTACCAAGAGAAGGTCATTATTATACTAATATCTTTATTTTCATCGTCGCATCGTTAAGAAAGCATAAGTTAAGGAAAACTTAGACATAATCTTGGAATAAATGTAGTGTTAGGTTTGTCATCTCGCCAATCAATTAATTCAGCACTTTGTCACAAGAGAACGTTACTTGCGATAAACTGCGCAGCATAGCAAATGGTTTATGAAATTCGCGCTGTTTTAGCTCGACACAATGACTTGATAATCGGAGGAGCGGAAATTGCTTGGAAGTTAGATAAACTAACATCGCATTGTACTGATATTGTACTTTGTATCGTTAACGAATAATTTCTAGTCATTTTCTTTCACATTTGACTATGTGAAGTTTTGTTAAGGTATGCTTACCTACGAGGGGCGTTTATTATATTCGAAGCCTAAAGGTGACGCAATAATCGTAGAATGACGACACTCAGTGAAATGATTGCATCATCCTTCTTTAGCACCAAAACAAAATAGAAGCTTTTCTTGTTTATCGTTCGGTTTTGGTAAGGTGTAGAACGTTGAAGCACTAAAATATCTATGAACGATCCGCGATATCCACAACGCTCAACAAGTCGCTATTTCCAAAGCTCGTATTCAACAGTGTGGATTCCAGCTTCTTAACTATCCACCCTACTCTGCAGGCCAACACCATAACTTAAATTTTTTTCTGGGGGAAAAGCATTAATCTTTTGACCCCCTAGAAAAAACTCTTTTGGGCCCTCCCGCAAAATTCGAAAATAGGCCCCTTCTTTCCATCTTCTCTTAATCTTTGTGGACCGCCCGGAGCGTTTGCCCTCCCTGGCCCTGTTCCATAAATGACAATTAATTAAGGGGAAAATATTGACAAATCTCAAAACCATACCAATAAATATTCTTTCTAGAGCCCCTAATAGTAGACATTTTTTTACTGAAATGGGTTTTGACTCATTTTTGTTTTATTTACCTTTTATGTGCTTTTTGTTTATGTAATGTTGTGAACTTGTTTGATGCTTCGTTTATAATTTCACGTTCGTATGGAGCAAGAAAATTTTGTCTTGAAGTGGGTGCCCCTCGAACGGCAAGGAGATTCCCTGGGAGGCAGTTGTTCTCTGCTCCCCACAAGTTAAGTCCCTGCTGCAGCCTTGATCCCAAGCCACACTTCTTTGTTTCAAAAACTAAAGAAATACTTGCTTGGGTCATCTTATACCAACAATGATTAGTTAATGCAGATTCTCAATGATTTCCATGACTGGTTTGATGAGTGCGACAAATTCTTTTTTTCTGCTTCTTTCGACGTCTTACTGGTGGATGTGCTTGAGATCCGGTGAAGTTTTGTAGAAATCTGAATAAGTAATTTCAAACATTCATCTACTTCTATATGAATTTTTGATAAAGGATTATTTACAGGATGTGCAACATTTCTTGCACATAGTGGTACGTTCTTATATAATTGATCTAGATTTAGATTACCATAAATGGGTTAGATATAAATTAGTTTATTAACCTATACGTTTAAACAACTTTTAGGAAAATTTCAAACAAAGAGTATTTATGGATTTATTTATGACCGTTTGCAAATTTCTACTAAATGCTTGGAAGGTGAAATGGAATGTGAATACAGCCAGTATAACTCTTAGGAAGAATCAAATGAGAATTCTTAAAGCAACAAAAGTTGTTAGCTTTATATATGAAGTAATTAGTATCATATTTGTTTTTGCCTTGATAAAGTTGAAAGAAGTAGGAGAGGGAGAAGAACAATAGAGAAGCTTTTTTTTTAATGAAGAAGACTGGTTATTATGTTGGCTTATCAAAGATCATATCCTGAATGTAATAGAAGTTACAATGGAAGAAAAGCGATAGAGAAAAGGGGAACATTATTCGATATAAAATAATATAGGAGTTGGATGATAAAGTCAAAGAGGTCTATGTACAACCGTTATGAGTGGAAGATTGTGAACTTGAAGGGCAAATAATATATCAGTACTAATGAAGAATAAGTTAATTATAACAAAATTCCGGGATATTAGCTACATTCAATCCTCATTTAATACTAGCATCATACACTAACCTGGATAGAACAGGAAAGTAATATCGAAATCCTAACAAAAGTAAGAAGTGAGAAGAATATAGAATATTACGAAAAAAAGTTGGAAAGAAACTAGACATGGCAATGTTTTAGAAGAATCTTATTGCAAAAGCTGTGGTAGAAAATAAAGAAAAAGGAAAAAAGATTATTTTCGTTGGTGGAACGCATTAGTAGGGTAACTTTTAACGCAGAAATTAAGAGATTAGTGAATTCCATTAATGCATCAGAGATCTTTGTGTTATGGCAAGTATTTACAATCAAAAGGGCATTTTTTTATCTTTCGTTTTTCTTGTCAGAAAATTTGTTCCACTCGTTGGTAAGATTGTTATAAACTTATCACTGGTCAATATTATTTTTGGTTTTAAATAAAGAAGTAGCACACACATTTCATACATCACTTACAAGACACATGCTAAACTATACTAATGTGATTAAACAACCAGGAAGTTAGAAACATTCATTTTCTTCAAAATGTCTATTTTGTCTTTAGGTCACTTGATCTACGTGAATTGTAACAAAGCATAATTTATCAGAATAAGTCACAAAGAACTTTTTTTGTGAGTTTTTTTTTAAAGTAATTTATCAGAGGCATTTGGAAGTTAAACATTCATTTTGTTCTACTTTTACTAACTTTAGTCGTTACACACAATAGATATTCAAAGCTTCTTCTTGCGGATCGAGAAAGTCTTATTCATCAAATGTTTATTAATGGTCTGGGACTTTGTGAATTAACTGCCTAACTTTCATGTAGTACTATTAAACAAGTACTTCTTTAGTTTAGAACCTTTCTCTTCCCCAAATATATTTGTATAAGCTTCCAGTTTATAAGTTTACACATTTATAAGATCAATGTAAATGTTAAATAAAGTGTGTTGTAAAGTGTATAGCAGCTCAAAATGTTGTTAAACATATCTTAATATGGAATTAATTTCTCAAAAGGACATTATCCATTTTACAAAAACATACTACCAAAATATGTTTTTGAATATAATAATAATGAATCTAAGCAAGGTATCCAAACGTACTTCCAACTTCTTATATTTATTTCTCTTTTTATTTTACATTTATAAATTTTTGTACATCACTTGGCAAAATTCCTTTCCTTGGAATTGCTACCTTTCTTACTATTAGTCATATAAACATTTACATTGAATGTAACACTTTCCTTCCTCTCTGGTCTAATAGCTAGTGGATGCACCTTTGGTTCACATGGTCCCTAGTTCGATTCTCGCTGGGAGAGCATTAAGATTTGAACTTCACAGTTAACTTTAAGTGCCCTCGGTGAAAAAAGGATCTCTAACCTCAACAAGAAAATAAACAAATTACCATTCCTTGAAATAGATACCTTTCTTGTTAATAGAATTTGACTTCCCAACCTAACACTCATTCTCTTGTTATTCTGGTTCGTTCACCAACCATAAGACACTATTAAATCGAAAAATCACTTTTCGTATCAGTAAATAAACAACTTCAGAGAAATCTCCTCCTAATAGTGGCTAGTGACACTTTCTAAATTATTTTCTGTCACTATTATTACAACCAATGTTACTGTTACTTTTATAATTTCAACAGTAAAAGTACTATCAATCAGAACTGATCAGTGCAGCCTATCGCCGGTGTAGAGGTTAGAGGTTCATATTTGCTCGAGAACGAGACGTCATAGAAATAATGTACTCAGCACTACAACCTCAAGTTTCCTCAGGTACCGATTTGACAGAGTTTCTGTGAACTTCTGAGCCACGGTTGGACAATAGAAGAGTTACAGAATAAATCTTTCTTAAAGGGGACCGAATCAAGGCTATTCGGTTAAGTTATAGATAGGTTACTTACTGCGCCACCGTAGTTTATATTCATAAAGGAAGATCACTAATTTATACGTAATGTGTCTATTACATTACAACAACTCAACTTTATATGTCGTATTATAAGTCTAACATTTGACATGTTCTTATTTTCACTTTTTTTACACAATAACCTTGCTTACAACTGCTCAAAGGCATGCAAATATAAGTTCCATTAACAGCACTAACGCAGCTGCCGTTTTATTTTTATTACATTAACAGATAAAAAAATCACCCATTTCTACTGCTCTAGTGGCTAGCACATGCAATGTTTGGATTTCATCTTAAACTGTAGGTTCATGTCACAAATAACTCGGTGGTGAAAGGGACGCTGTACTCCAATCCAAGTAACCAAGTAACTCAAGACATATACCTTTCAGCCAAGGTCTGAGTTTATCCATACTGGATACTGAAATATTTAGATTTCATCATAAATTGATTTTTGAAAAGGGTTGGAGTTGCTGTAATACGTCAGTACAAATTTTCTAACATTATTATCTAGTGTGACAACCCTGAACAGCATATTGGCAAAATTTATATTCCTGTTGAGATCCCCAGGTAAAATTTTCCACTTTGTCTTTTTCCATGTATATACTTCAGCTATCATTCGGACAATTAGTTGATAGTCTTCAATCTAATTTTTCTCCTCATTTTCTTTCGAGAGTCATCCGGGGTGTTTATAATCTAACATGTTCTGGCATCCAACAGTGAATCATTTGTGCCGCCTCCAGAGAGCTCACAATCAGTTCCCACTGCTTTCTATAAGTGGTAAAATCAGTACTAATTTGATCCTTTTTGAATGCGTCCAATACTTCCAACTTGAGATTGTTTGAAACAGGTCTAGACATTATATAAAAAAGAACAAATAAAACAAGAGGAAGATAAAATAAAGTTTCGAGGATATATGCTACGATTATGGATTAGATTCACTCCTGGAATACCTAATACAGAGATTGTTGTTCTCAAACCAAGATAACGAGAAGAGCATTTTATGATCATTAAACAAATATCACAAAATATTTACACGTATCGATTTTCAACCTCTTCATATCAAGAATTCTTTATGAGCATAAAGGACAATATCTAATTTAAATATTAGAACTAAAAATGTTTGTTATGTATTAATTGCAAATAACATCGGATAGAATATCTAACACAACCCTCATAGGGAGCTCTCTCGTATTTATTTGGTTAGCGTACACAATTTCAGTGCGGAAGATCTGGGTTTGATACCTGAGGGAACATTTTATTTTTACAAATCAGTTCATATACCTAGTTTAAGAGATATTATTGGACTGTTTCAGAGAAAATCGGGAAAACTAACAACCGAGTAATAATCCGTTTTTCCCATTATTAATTTCTTTTCTGTCAACAAATTCTTTTAAAACATGTGTTCAGTATCAAGTAACCTAGCCATCCTCCGATTTCGTAAATTTGCTCAGCGTTGCTGTTTTTAAATGTTATTCACTTGTGTCTATATAATGTTATATATATATATATATATATATATATATATATATATATATATTAGCCTTTCTTTATATATATTTCTTAATTATTTTCTCATATTACCACTTACATTATCCCATTAATAATTATATGCATACATTCTATTTATTTTCAGAAACCAAATATAGACGTACATCACTTCGCAGTCTCCTCCTTATCACTGTGTTAGTTACTAATCAGTATGCTTATTGAATACTAGATAACTACTTTGAAAGACTTTAGTGACAATCATACTCTTATTCTAAATGCGTAATCAAGATTATTCTTATATTTATAAAGTATCTGCATTACGTTGTTTCATAATTTCATGAATTATTTCTGTAGATACATACATTCCATTCCATTGAATCGGAATAAAATTAAACTGGCATTGATTTTGAAATTTGATAGCAGTAAATATAATTCTCTTAATTAATTTATGGCATTATTAGAATTTAGATGTATATTTTCATAATTAATAAGTACTGAATAAGCATTTTTTTTCAAGTAGTGGCAACGAAAAGAAAGCAACGATTCCTCCTTCATCCTGTGAATTTAAATTATTTCATAATTGAAACCATTTTGTCCTAAAACATAAAAATCAAAAATCTGAAGTCTAAAACCGTTTACAATCTTATTTAACTTTTCCTCACACGTGTAATTAAACCTGTAGAATACCATAAAATCATGTAATAGTAAGATTATTGCATTAGTAATTCTATTTCTTCTATTTCAGAAACAATATTAACTACTAATTCCAGATAAAATATGCTTATTGCGTGTTTAATAGTTTCATTTTATTATCAAACAAAATTATTATTTTTCTGTGTCACTCGTTTTTTCCTCCATTTTTAAAATGCGGTTTTATTTTTTATCTCTCAGGGAATTATCTGTCAGCTGTTACCATATGATGTCAATAAACTAAAATGATCATAAATTAAAATATGACTAAAATTATTTAAAACAATAAATCCACAAATAAGCCTGTTATGTGCTACTTGTACTGGACCAAATGGTGGCGCATGACAAGCGGTATTAGTAAGTCTCTACCTCCGTTTGACCAACTTTTAAGTGTGGTAGACCTATTAAAAAATGCTTTTGCTAAGAATCAGCTAAAGAATAAAGTTTTGTATGATGAACTGTGTGTGTACTGACGTATATAGAAGTTAAACACTGGCATTATTTCTAAATTAGAGAACGGAGGACCGAAACTAAATATTTGTTTTCAACAGTTCGAAAACTATAAGGAAAGCCTAGTTTCATGCATTTGTTTCCAAAACTTAATTTTGTTGAACAGTGTAATCAATGTATTACTTTATTATACCAATTTAATGTATTCTAAATGAATACTTCTGGGTGAGGACACTCGGTCAAAAAAAGTGTAAAAGTTTTTTTCAGGCTAGCCATTATGAGTGAAAATTTTCGGGCTTTTTCTCAAACCACACAAAGCAAATGTCGGGATGTACCTAAAATATAGGTTTCAAGCTGGTTGCTTCCTTCCTTTTCCTCGGATAGTGTGATGACCGAGTACGTCATCCCTCATACATGAAGGGTTACCATGGCTATAGATGAAGAAAGCTCAGAAATCTAATTCCAAAATTCTAGATTTAAGTGAATACTTGATTTTTTTTTTTAATTTTACGTAATTTTACTTTCTACATATTGCAATATATACTTACTTTCTGCAGCTTAATATAACGTTTATATACTGGTGTTCTTCCGTTTGATGTCCTTAATATAACGTTTGAAGTCCTTCCTTAATAACAAGATACAGAGTAGAAAACATCTTTTGTCACTTTTGTTATTTCTTTGAATCACCCGACGTTCATTGGACAGACTAAGAAAACTTGAAAATGCCTAGAGTTCTTTGTTGGCATTGTTTTGTTTATTTTTTCTCTTTTCTGTTTCTCCTCTCTAGAGAGAGCTGAATCAAAAAGAATTCCGAGAAATTTTAAACTTTCAGGAAATGGTTTGAATGTAGAAAAACAGAGGAAACGTTAAAAATTTAAGTAGCTTTTAAAACAGTAAATATACTCTTGTTTCTTTATTCGTATTCAACTTGATTCTTGGAATGTTATCGTTTCATTCAAACCGGATGAAGTGAATATCAGATAGTTTATTTATTAACAAGTGAAATTTATTCTCTTGTTGAAGTGCTGAAAAGTGAAAATAGCTGAATTAATCAGACAAAAGACAGTCATTCCTTGCATAATACTCTAATTAGCTTGCACGAAGTTTCTCATGTCATGTGTTTAGTGATAATTTATAAGTTCATATCCCATGATATACAACAATGCTACTTATTTTTCAACATCCTTATTATGATTTACAAGTACTTCACTAATAGCAATGTAAAAAAAAGTTAGAAAATAAAAATTCAAATAAAAATGCATCCTACAGATTTTGACCTCTTCTTAATTTTCATTTCAAATTGTATTGTTGACTCCTTAACTCTGTTACGATCTTTGTTATTTTTTTTCTTTTTATAAATTTATTCTGAATATAATTTCACTCAAATCATCCATGTTTTTATTATTTTTCTATTTGTTCGTAAAGAGTCAAATGTAGCATCTTAAATTGCGCGCACTTATACAGAAACTGGAGCTCTGACAGTTTTTTTTTACAAGTAATTACATCCAATGACAAGACAATATTCACTTAATTCCTGTTCTAGCTTATTTGTTCACTATAATAATAATAATAATAATAATAATAATAATAATAATAATAATAATAATAATAATAATAATAATAATAATAATAATAATAATAATATAATTAACTATTTAGAAATAATTATGGAACTTCTGCTCTTTATAAAACCCAAACACTCATAGAAGTTTGCTTGGCTGCAGATGACTAGGAGTAAATAATGATTGCGCGATATTGAATAAAAATAACTAACTCTATGGCCTATGGAACCCGAAGGTTCAATTCCGCTTTCACAAAAGCTCTCCATTGACTCCTATCCTTAGCCAACTGCACCCAGTTTCTACTTTATATTCCTACTTCTGCGATATCCATCTTAATATTGTCTTCTTATCTGAGCCTAGATCTTCCTAATGGTCGTTTTCCGTTTGGATTTCCAGTTAAAATTTTCAAAGCGTTCCTACTTTCTTCCATTCTGGCAACGTCACCTGCCAACCTGAGCCTCCTAGATTTGACATTGATAACGCTAACAATGTTTGATAAATGGTATAAATTACTCGTATGTAGTTCCTCGTTATGAAATTTCCGCTATTCCCATTCTTCTTGAGTCCGAATGTTCGGCTCGGGATTTTACTCGTTACGGATTTTAACGCACCTGCTCTTTAAAGACTTCTTATATTCCATGTTCCAAATCTCATGTGCATTTTATTTTGCTGAGGTCATGCCAAGTTATCAGTCCTGCTTCTAGCTTTTTTGAATGTTTCTGAATAATTGCCATTTTCACTGGATGAGGTTGCTAGCATCACACCAAACCCTCAAGCTGGAGGACCACCCATTGCCCTCTGTCCGCGACTGCTTATTCAGTATATTCGCAGCTAACCTCTATACCTAGAGGCCTTTCCGTCGATCTGGAATCTGAAGACGCTCCACACCGTGGTGACAGGAACCCACATTAGTGAGATATTGAATAAATACTAAAAACTAAACAATATCCGTTAAAAAGCTTCTAAACCAATGCTTTTTATAAAACAAGCTAAAAAGGAGAAAATAATAAAATGCATCAGAAAAGCGAAAATATTCTGCGTTTAAAGGAGAATATCAAAACTAAAAGTATTGCGCACGAAATCTCTACCTTAAAAAGAGCACCCATTCCTTTGATGACACTTTTTAGTATCAAAATATTTACGCGAAGACAAGCAGATAACTATACTTTATACCTTAAGAATATTCTTGTTTCGCTTTGCTTCTTTGTCGTTTGAAACTTAAAAATGTTATCGCTATTAATTATACTAGAGATGTTTTGCTTGTCAAACACAATTTGTCTAATCACTTTACGCTCAAAAGAGCTAAACGAGAAGAATACGTCATGTAAGAAAAATATAAAGTTCAATAGTAAACACAAAGTCTTTTTTGTAATTCTGATAATACGATTACGATAGTAATTTAAATAGAAATCCTCACCGATCTAAACCAATCTGAAACGGTTTTTGACTGGTAGTGTGATTAACGCCAACAGGTTTAGTTTCTTTAATTACCAAGTTACTTTAAAATTTCTCTCGACTTGGGCGTTCTTTTAAGTATAAATGTATGTAATGCTCTCTTTATCTACGAACATTTTACGTACAATTACTGGAACTACATGTCAAACTTAGTATAACATACACTTGGATATTTTATTGAATTGTTACATACATTTCCATAGAAAAATATTTATTCTCTGAGAAATTCTACCAAGAGAATATATTGCGGTTGTTACAGAAGGGTATTCAGATATTTTTAAATACTTTTTTTTTTTTAGCAAAAGCTCATAATACGCACGATAAAATTCTTTTGGTAATAGTATATTGTTTAAGTGTCACAAATACGGGCACGATGTAATGCTGAAATCCTGAAATACCAAACCATTCTAAGTTATCGAATCAAATCGAGATAGAAAAACATCCAGATATAGGATCAACATTGCTGAAATATGGATAAACATCTACGGCAAAAATGTCCCTCAAACTTACTCAACTCCTTCATATTAACATTCGAACAGTTTCTTAAGGAGTTTGGTTTACGACCCAAAACTCCTTTATATATATTTACCTTATTCATCTATCCGTCTGGGAGACAAAAGAATATTTTAAGAACTACTTGATTAATCACCATTAACTTTTACCAGCATATAGAGGATTAAACGTTGGGAATCAAGTTTGTTGATTGGGGTAATATATTGAAACTGAAAGTGGTAGAAAATAACCACTAAGGCGGTTTTTCATGCAAGCGTTCGTTGCGTTCTTTGTTTGCGATACGGCTGAATAGCCAATTGAGAAAGCTGTTTAAGTACAGTTCTACGTGTAATACAACTTTCTGTTGACTACACATAGAAATCGCAAGCAACGAACGCAACGGGCGGTTGAATGGAAATTCGCCCTTACTGTTTTTTTTTCACGTTAATAATTATAGACCAAAAGCGACAATCAGTTTCCTCCAATCGATCATGGGTCCCAATCGATTGATCTCTATCCTTAAGTCGCTACTAAAACCGGCAGTGATAGAAATCCAATACAATTTCCGGTTTCAATATTGACCTACAAAGAGCAAAATTGATACAGAGATAGCGAGTTGAGTTGAGTTGATTTTAGTTTAGCGTCCCTTTCAGCAGCGAGGCTATATGAGACGTGGACCTACTGATTAACGTGGAATCCGAACCACATGAGCTCCCGTCGGGAATCGAACCCTGGTCTCCCGCGCCAAGGGCGCGTACGCTAACCGCTTAGCCATGAGGGAGCTCTACAGAGATAGCGAGAAGCGATTATTTTTGGGACTTGATTTAACATTATAATAATAGGTGCTATCATTTCTCGTGATCTTCTCTTGAAAACGGAAGTAACAGAAATCAATCACTTCCGGTTTTAACATTGATCTCTATAGAATATAAACGATAATAGTCTAGATAGCATAGAAGCGCTTTTCTGCTATCGAAAGTTATATTGTAAAGCAGAAGGTAGAAGAATAAATTCAGAGATGGAATCTTTTCTTTGGACGCAGAATCCATATCATGAACAATTTCACCATGTATCCTACAATTGTTACTATATTGGAGTCAATTTTGAAATTAGAAGTTGTACTAGTTTTCCTTACAACTGTTGGTTTCAATAAAACATTGAGAAACTAATTTTTGGACGCGGTATTTATAGTAAAATACCATCTTCCCGTTTTTGTTTTGTGGAGATCAACATTGAAACCAGAAATAGTAGTGAATCTCTACAACGTCCGATTGCAATAGAGAATGTGGCACAGATATCACCTATTCTTGTGGTGCTGAATTAATATTTTTTTAAAATCATATCCCTATATATTATTGATTTTTCACTATGGTGATGAGATGTGCATTGAAACTGGAAATCATAGATTTTAACTACTTTCGATTTGGACAGAGGAACATAGGTGCAGGTAAAATTTATTTTTAAGACGCTGAATCCTTATCAAAAAACCATTTCTCCCTATCTCTTACTCGTTTTTGCTCTATGGAGATAAATATTGAAACTCGAAATTGTGATGGGTTTCTGGATCGATTGCAGAAAACTGTTTTTTCTTATCTATTGCCGTTTTTGCTCCATGATGAAGAAACGTTGAGACCCGAAATGTATACTTGTATTACTTCTTGCTTGAATAGAAAATTAATGGAGGAGACGGAACATATTTTTGGGACGATGAATCGCTTCCAAAAAAACTGGTTCTAACTCTTTTACCGTTGCTGCTCTGATACCATTCGACAGATGGATGGACTAACATAGCCGTTCCATGACTTTCCACAACATTGGTATGAAATAGTATTGTAATAAATTCACAAATGTGTGCACCCACTTAGGCAAATGAGACTGAAAATTGGATTATTAATTTCAGTTGTTTAAATTAGTTTGAGACGTAGACGTGGTTTAAAATGTGTGTTTTTTAAATATTTTAATTTCATTTTCTATTATAAACCTAATTCATTTTGCAAACTTAATAAACGCATAACTAAAGAAAGCCATTTGGAAGGAGGGAGAGGGATTTGTTTCAAGGACCATGCTCCCCTTTGGCTCCCGTGGCTGCACCTATACTACATTGCGCCCTAAGAATTTTCAGAAATTCAACGAAAATTTCATTGTGGAATATTTCACTAGAATTGATTATTTAAAAGTTATTTTCATTCAAATGGTAAAAATAGAACACGTGTTTAGATTTCGATACCTGGGTAGTATTATAAATGCTGATATGAAGGGTGAAGGTGAAATAAAAACAAGAACAGGAATGGCGAAAGAAGCCTTTAGGAGGAAGAAAATACTATTTTGTGGGACCTTCAATAAAGAGTTGAGAAAAAGACTCATAAAATCTTCGTGTGAAGTATTGTACTGTATGAGTCAGAAACATGGATATTACGCAAAAACGACGGAAAACAACTGGAAGCTTTCGAAATGTGGATGTGGAAAAGAATGGATAGAAATAGCTGGATCCCGCGGAAAACGAATGAGAAAGTGTTAGAAATGATGGAGGAGGAAAGAACAATTTTAGATATTATTAAGAAGAGGAAGAGAAGCTAGTTCGGACATTGACTAAAAAGAAACTGTATCATGAGGGACGTGCTAGAGGGTATGGCGGCAAGAAAAAGAGGGAGAGGGCGAAGGAGACTACAGCTAATGATGATATCAAAACATAAAAATCGTACATGTAGATGAAGAGGTCAGTGGAAGACCGTGGAGCATGGAAGTTTTTTATCTGTGGCAACTGACCTGCCAATAATTGCAAAATTCCTATGATGATGGTGATGATGATTGATATGTTGTTATTCAAAAGTTAAATAATCAGGAAAAGAAATTTTCTGATTATTTTATCAGCAACAACAATAATAATGCAGTATTTTGAGTTGAGTTGAGTTTGAGTTTATCGTCCCGTTCAGCATCGAGGCTATATGAGACGTGGACCTACTGATTAACGTGGAATCCGAACCACATGAGCTCCCGCCGGGAATCGAACCCGGCCCCCCCGCGCCAAAGGCAATGCAGTATTTTATGAGTGTTGCAGTAATAACAACATGAATTGAGTGAAACTCTCAATGTAGATTCTCTTGTTTCTTTCCTGAGTCTAAAAAAATTAGTACATAAAGTAGATCGCTTGATGGAAAGTTATAGAAACTTCCGTTTATTTTAATAAAAAGAGCAGTGAAATTCATGTGAAAATTGTGAAACAAGCATTATGGTAAAGATAATTCTCGGGAAAACGTTATATGATCAGAAGCGTCGACTAGTTTCTCCGAAAATCATGAGAATTGTCCTAAAAATCCTGAAAATCGAAAAAATAAGCATCTATTTGTTAGTTTTTTCCTCCACCACGAAAACACCAAAAACCAAAGCAACAATGCTGGTTAACTGAAGAGCACTGAATACAGCGGAACAGAGAAATAGATATGAGGCAGAAATAATGTTCTTGTCTCATAACATCAAACTTTTATCTCTGCTAATATCTATTGCAGAAGATTTACATCAGTAATTTGTGCCAAAGAGTACTCATATGAAACGTAATTTAATAGCTGATGAAGAGACATCTGCTGTTACAATAATGCATTATATTAGGACAACTGCACGTCATCCAGCTGAGGTACAAACCCCCTGCCTCCTATTTCATCTTCAAGCCTTGTGACGTCAAAAATTTATGTATAATTATCCAGGTTATCTATAGGGTTATTCAGAGCGCTAATGGACCTACATGTGGAGGCCAAATGGAACAGTATAATATCAATACGTGGACATTTCAGTCATGCAAAAGTACACCATAATTTACACTTTGTTACTAATGATCATGCGACCTAAATTCAATGTTAAAGGAAATGTGTGCCGTAACAAAGAACGAAATATGGAGGTACTATTTCTTAAAGGTACTAAGGCTTGACAACACTTTTAAGACAAGTATTTGAAACCCTTACTAATATGTAAAAGAACGTGTGTAGGTGAACGTGTTTGTGTATGTCTGCGCATATATATATCTGTCATCAGATTTTTGCATTAAAAGAAGTTACTGCATACAGATATACCTTTAGCAGATCTAATCTTGTACGAAATCATTTTTCGATTTTCAATTCTAAGGGGAGGCTGGTGGTCATACGTTCTAGAAGTTAACAAATATAGATTATCTTAGAACTCCTTAAGTTAGACAACCCAAACTATTCTACTATGTTGTAGATTGCATACTCTTTAGTTCATGCAAAGAAGATACACTTTTGCTAATAGTATACATAACACTTACAGCTTCAGGATTCGAAATTAACTCTCACTATATAGTATGTTATTAATAAATGTTTATTTACCTAAAACAAATCATGTTTATGGTTAACTCTTCCGATTAAGCAACCTGAAATTTCATTGCGGCAGAAACAAAAGAAATCTCACTATTAGATTATTCTCCCATGTACCAAATCGATTTTATATGAATTCATAGTACTTCTCTAAATTAATTTTCAATGTTATCCTCCTACCCTCCCCTAGGTCTGCTTAAATGTCTTTACTCTGAGAGCTTTCTATTAAAATTGCACGTATCATAGGTACTACCCATTCTAGTAATCCAACTTACAAATCTCAAGTTACTAACTCACATTATATTCAGACGTCAGGGTATATGATAATGTGTGACGCGGATCATGTGGTGTTTTAACCAACCAGATAGCGAATGATGATATTGTATGTCGTCATTCCTGAGCGTTAACGTCATTATTTTTGTCACTTTTTACCTTTCTTTCATCTCTTTACTAGTTACTAAATCTAGAAAAACAACCATCACAGGAATTAAAGTCAGTATCAATCTTATTGAAGGCAGACGTTCTAAATATTAGTACGCTTTGCACATTAGAGCCTGTTCACATTTATGAATTCCGAGGCGGTCAGAACTACCTTGCTTATCTTCTATACGTACAACTGACTGGCTTTGGACCTCGGTGGTGAAGCACTCACCTTTGCCACACGCGGTCACTAGTTCGATCTTAGCTGGCTTCAAGTGAGCTTTATGATGGACAAACACTGTTAGCGTGGGTTCTCTCAGGGTTCTTCCGTTTCCTCCTACTCTCGTTATTCTACCATTACCATCATATCACCCTTAGCCTTGATGTACAAATGTGGGACGTTAAATTTAAAATACATCGCTGGGTACAGAGGAAGCATATCATTCTATATTCCGGTCATTTTCTTTGAAAGAAGTGAAAGAAGAGGAAATATATAATTATAATGACCCATTTATCTATTAACTTTATAGCATAAGTAGCATAAGTACCGCATCACAAAGAAATAAAACTCTTATATTGAATATTTTCTGCTTACATTCTGACAAGTTACTGTTATAATCTTTCTCTCATCTTGTGCTTGGTCCATACAAAGGACGCTTCTAACTGGAATACTATAATCTTCACTTCTAACTCCCATATGACCTCTGGTACCTGCTCATATTACATGTGTCACTTTAATTTTATCGGAAAATGGCATATAGAGGCATATGCACTAAAATAGATGACACTTTCTAAGACATTTCCCAGAAATTTGTTACATAATCTTAAGGGAGCGATTTAACTTGTGATTTAAGATGGGAAGACGAAACAGATGATGAAACAAAACAAAGTAAAAGCACGAAAGAATTTGACATTTTAGTAGTAAATAAACTTTCGCTAAAGTAGAAAAGCTTTGTCATGAAGAAATTCAAGTGCTTCATCGCAGTTTACAAATTTGACAACGATAGACAAAGTACAGAGATCTAGCTCAAAATAGTACAGCATCAAACAATAGGATTACAGTATCATGAGCTTAGGGCACCCATGTTGTGTGTCAGTGTTACGAAAGAAAAAAATAATAGAAACAATATATTATCAACAGAGTACTTTGTTACATACAATAGTAAATACTGTAAATAAGTACGAATTTCTTCCATCAATGTTATTAATTGCTATTAGCAATGAATGATATAAGTTATGGGGGGCGCGGTGGCTCAGTGGTAGAGCGTTCACCTCTGGTGCTTGGGGTCCCGGGTTCGATCCCAGCCCCCGCCAAGTGAACTTTGTGGTGGACAAACACCGTGCTCGTGGGTTTTCTCGGGGTTCTCCCGTTTCCTCCCACTTTCTTCATTCCACCATTTCACTCATCTTTCATCATCACCGTCTCCTTTAGCCTAACCGGCATAACCGTGGGACGTACAACTTAGAGATTTCATTTGATATAAGTTATAAATCATCCCTCTCGAGACAAAGGGGCGTATCTCATTTTTTCAACTTTTCCAGTTGACAAGTTTAAAGATGTTATCATAAGTTTATTTTATCGTGTTCTGTCTGTAACTTACGAGATCAAATTAATAATTAAATTAATTATTAATTTGATCTCGTACGTTACATACCTGGCACAAAGGATATCAAACTAAATTTTAAAACAATACGATAGAATAGATAATGACAAAAGATTTAAATTTGCCTCCTGAAAAAATTACGAAAATGAGATACGCCCTTTTCTGTCGAGAGGGACGAGAATATATCACGTAAAGTACATACGAGAATTTCCTCTGAAGTATGTAATCTTGTTCAAATCAATCTGATTTATGGATTGTATTTGTATTACTATGTATTTGTCTTATATTTGGACAATATTTCACTTAAAGAGAATTTACAATGGAAGATTTAATGACCATTTTGGGGTATATCTCATTAACTATACGACATACTTTTGTCTTGCAAAGTATGACAACAAAGAGTTTAATATGGATAAAGTATCAGTTTCACCTCAATAAGTGTACAGCATTAATTTTTAAGTTTATACAAATTAATTGATTTTTTTCTCTCTATTTTCTCAAAAAACTACGCATGAGAATTTATTCTCTTATATATAATTTTGTTCAGCACAATAAGGTCTATCGATACCCTTCAGGCTAAAGAAGACGGATGATCAATGAGAAAAGTGAATGAATGATTGTGAAATTAAAACTTCTTTTGTGTTGTTTCGCTTGGAATCGAAACCGGGATCACGTACACGAAAGGTACACATGCTAGCCACTAGAACAGCAAGGAGAACCGTAGTTTACAAAAAAATAGAGAGAAACCAAAATAATTTGGATACCTAAAAAATGATGTTACACAAGTACTTATGTTAGTTTTTCAGATGAAACTGTTACTGAAATATACTCTTATTTAAGCTCTTCATTATGAGACTAGCAACACGACAGTAAACCCTGTAGTTAATGAGGCATAGCATAAAATTAACATTAACTTTTAAAGTTTAATTTATGTTTAACTAAACTATTGTATATAAGACAAGTAATCAGTCGATAGGTCACATTATACTAAATAAGATAACATGGTTAAGGATAAATTTTCGAGAAAATCGCTAACATTTATGACGCTAAAATGTATGTTATTCATTGCCTTTAACCACTGATAGTTTTTATATTTTCCTCGAAAAATTATTTATTGGTGTGCTGTATACGAGGTGTGTTCAAAAAAAGAAACCAAACCTCCTGTAACTTCTTTGTTGCTCATTGTACGACATTTTAAATATTGTCCTCCTCAAAGTAATCTCCTCATCTGTCAATACACCGTTTCCAACGTTTCTGTCATTTTTGAAAAGCCTCCTGAAACACATTTTCTGGGATGTTGCGCATGTCTCTTGTCGAATTGTCTTAAATCTCCTCTATGGTTTGGAAACAACGTCCTTTCGAAGTGATTTTAAGTTTGAGAAACAGGAAAAAGTATGTTGAGGCTAGGTAAATAGAATAGGGTGGATGAGGCACAATGGGAGTCTGGTGTTTTGTCAGATAACTGCGGATAAGGAGCGAAGTGTGAGTAGTTGCATTGGCACGGTGCACCATCCAAATCTCTTTTTTTTTTTTTCAAATTCAAGCCTCTTCCTGCCCACAACATCCTTCAAAAAGTACAACCAATTTTACCTTCATCTTCGACCTACTCATGCGTAGCTTTTTTTTTGGACAAGGTACTCATGCATACATTTTTTTGGATGCAAATTTTTCATATATGCATTTTCTGTATTTGGATAATAATAAATCAATTTGTGTAGTCCATTTCTAAAGTATATTGTTTATGAACAGACATGCCTAATTTCGTTATACTCTGAAAGGGAAAACAAATATTGCATATTCATCACAAAACTATCATTTCAATGTTCCGAAACTGAAATTACGAAACAGAGAAAGAATGCGAAGCATTTTATATAACTCCACGACTAAAATGGAATATATGTATTTCACGCAGATTATGTTTCTTGTCCCCTCATAATTACTGCTCTACATAAAATACAAAAGAATAATCATCAAATTGTTCAGCTGGAGTGTTTTTTGTAAACATACAACCTGAGGAGCCTCTGGAGTTGATACATCCTCCCGTGCGCCGGAGCTAAGGTAGATTAATCAGCGATTCCTGGCCACTCTTGTGTAGGGCAATTCCTTTAACAAATAGTATCCCAGCGTTGTCCCTTCACTCTTTGAATTTGCTCATCGGATCAAAGTTTCTGCAAGAAAGCTTATGCAGCTACATATACAGGCTGATTTTGTGTTCTTGCTGAAATAGAAGCTGCGCCAGAATATTTGAAATGAGGTAATCAAGAAATATTGTTTCATTATTACTAATAATTATTATTAGGTATTTTCGCTATGGGCAGGCCCTGGGACTAATGAGAGCTCTTTTAAGTTTGGATCTGGTAACGTTTTTCCTACGTTTCGAATGAGTCGTCGGTCTCTTCAGTTGACCTCAATTTTTTTAAAGTATTTTCAGAAGTTTGGTCCAATTGACGTTGTCGAAGACGTTGTCAGTCGATGAAGCACAAACACGACTCATTCATTAACATTCCTAACAACCTAATAACATCTCTGGAATTCTGGAATTTAAAGTGATCTTCTCCAATTCAAATTGAATTAAAACTCTCCAGCGTCTTTTCTATCTTATTTTCCAGTCGCCTGTTCAGCATGCGAGCAATAATCTTTCCAGTGTGAGAAATAAGGCTAATAGTTCTGTGATCACTACACACCTTTCCCTGCTTTCTCTTGGATAATGCAACCATTGTAACATCAAAAAAATCATTTGACCATTTTCCACTCATGTAGATTTTGTTAATAAGTGAAGTCATTATTTCTTTGCATTGGATCCCTTGAGCAAATCCGCTGGTGTGTTGTCGCATCCAGTGGCCTTCTTTCATCGTATGTCTGTGATGGTTTGTACTGTTTCACTTTTCAATATACTGGGACATATTTCTTCATCATCTTCTTACTCCTCTGATTCGATCGCAGTATCATTTGATCGGTTCTCTGATCATATAGTTCCCTTACATATTCCTTGCATGTTCTAAGGATTCATTGTTTTTTCATAACTTACTTATTATAATTCCTGTTCTACAAGTTGTATTAAGCCTTTGTATAATTCAATTTCAAATTACTGATTTATATTTTTTTTTAAAATATGTATATCTGGTCAGGAAGATTTATATTCATTTTGGTTCCGGGCATAGCGGAAGTCATCAGCATCATCACAAGCACCGTCTCAAACAATTCTAATATTTTTTCAGTGATTTAGACCTTCGACCTAGGAAGGTGTATTCTCTTCACTTTTGCAAAAAAGGATAGTAGATTCCAAGGAGCGGAAAATGTTACTCGTTGTAATACTTGAGGATATTAGCTAGATTGATATAACAATAGACTTATAGAAAATTATTAGTCTAATAATACTGGCATAAAATATACTTTCGTCGCCCCTCCCATTGAAATAACACGAAAAGAATTACATTTTTCCTTTAGGGAATACCTTCTGGGCCCCTACTGGATCCGCAACTGCTTTACAAACATGATACTTGTAATAATGATTAATATAATGTGTTATTACACTTCTCTGTTTATTACTTTAATGTTAACAGGATCCATTGCAGCTTAACAGGAATACAACCAATGGTGCCATTCAGCCGATTCGCACCGGTTCGCGAGAACCAGTTGTTAAAATATTTCGAGTTCGCAGAACCGTTTGTTATACCCAGACATAAACACACACATATATACATAACGCATGACCTAACCAAGAGTGAAATAAAGAAGCGAAATTTATGAAAACATCTCTGTATTTTTCCCGCTCGCTTGCATTGTTTGAAAACAAGCAACTTTGAATTGTTTCAATTCAATGGGCAAACAGAAATTTTGAATGGGCGGGCGCCAAGATTTTTATCTGATGTAGAATATTGTAGATGCTCCCTATTTGTAGAATAAACGTTTGAAATTTCCAGACATAAATAGACTGGTTTTGGTAAAACTTTGACTAAATCTCACTAACAATAATACACTATTGTATATTCTGTCATATGTTCCCCCTCCTAAAGGCGGTTTAGTTTGAACGTGACACTACAAAACACAATAGAAATAGTTCTTAGTTCGAAAAATAAGGATAAAATAAGGACAAAATATGTACAGGGTGTTCTAAAAATGGCGCCCACGAACAACAGAGAACTATTCTTCGGGTCAAAATAAAGCGAAAATCCTATACAATGGCATACCTTCCAAGGTCTCTTTTTAGCCGATATAGGGAATCAAAATTTCACTGAGACAACGTCGCAGATTAACTTGGAATCATTAGCATTGCTCTACGAATCAATCAAGGAGTTACATCGATTGTTATGCCAGAACTCTAACTCACAATCGGAATCAAATCTAATAAATGTGGATATTCTTTGGAGATCTTTATTTAAACCGATTTGCTATATACTGTTGGTAGAATGACTTGTAAAAGCAAGGCGGAATCCAAGATTTTTTGAACAACATTGTACATATTTTGTTATTAAGAAAGTACTATTAGTAGTTATGTCATCAGTGTGGTTGTAACAAAGCCTTCACAGCATACGTTGACAGTTTGAAATTGTATTTTTTTATAAATCGATATGTTTTGCTATATGAAAATTTGTTATTTGTAATTATCGGTCAGATTCAAGGAATCTATTTAACTTTTCATTAGCATGAATGGTGTTTCAACTGAAATTATTGTTCCTGCCGTGGTTAATGTTAAATTCTCCTATACACACAAACACGCACATAAAAAAGCTAGTTATTATGTTCATGCACACGACTCTTTAACCTTTCTGACGCAGCTGTGGCATATGTTTGAAACACAAGACATTAATTATCGTGAGTAACATTAAACGGAAATGCTGCAAAAAAATTATGCTAAAAGCAGATATTTTCTGCGTGGAGAGAATGGAAATAAACTTTCAGAATTTAGATTAAAATGTGGAGTGAGCTAGTTTTCAATTTATAACGAGGAAATTAATTTGGTAAAAAGCATTATGCTTCCACAATTGAAGTTTATATTGAAAGTTTAGAACAAAAATAGTGGATTTTATCAAATATTGGAGTTTATCAAATAGTGGGTTTTAATTATTTTAAGTAATTTTTTTCACACAGGTTAAATTTCGCAAAACTGAAATAAAAGTACTGAGATAACAATTGCAAACTTTTTGTCTATGCAGTTGGATAATTCTTCCGGCTGGTATTTCTAGGGATTAGCGTGAATACAGAAGCGAACAGGTGGAGCTCGTACGACATGATCAGGATTTTCATAGTTTAATTAATGCATATATCTCACTTAATAAACAATACTGTGGATAACTATTGTAAATAATAGAGAATATATTAATTTTGAAACACACTCATCTTATGGCTTATGAAACTGAAATATTTCTCGACACTAAATAACTATAGAACCCAAAAAGCTTAATACCGCATTTACAGAAGCTCTTCATTGACTTCTGTCCTTAGCCAACCGGAATCAGTTTCTACTTTGTATTCCTATTTCTGCAATATAAGAACTATTTTGCACCTTAATATAGTTCTTCCAAATTTGCACTACCTGAAATCGAACCGGAGTCAGGTCCATTAACTTGGAACGCCACAATTCCAAAATCCATTGTTTTATATCTCATCGTTTTGCACACATTTCACACCGTTTTGCACCTTGATTAAAAAGTTTTGTACCCTCACTATTACTGAGAAATTCAAAATTAAAATGGTGTTCCAAGTTAAAAGTATTTCAACTACCAACTCATTTTAAAGATTTAATAGTACCATCATCATCTCCTAGTTTTGCACCGTTTTACACCTTCTTTTAAAAATTTTGTACCGTCACCCAAACTGTGAAATTAATACTTCAATTTTCAAACTTCAAAATTTGAAATTCGTCACAATAGCAAAATTTAAGTTTGTACCAGCCATGAGGTAAAGTACGTTTTGCACCCTCAGAAATTACCAATATTTCATTGTGTATTCTCACAGTTAACGAGAAATTTAAAATTCAAAATGCCGAATTACCATTAACTTGGAACGATACTAATTCGTTTTTAAACATTAATAACACCAACATTTTATACGATTTTTGCACCCTCAAAAAATGTCGATATTTCATTTTGTACCCTCACAAAAATTTAAAATTTAAAATGCCGAATTATCATTAACTTCGAATGCCACGAATTCTTTTTGAAGAAATAACAATACTAGTGTCTCCTATGAGCTCTGCTCCGTCAGAAAATGCCGATATTTCGTTTTGTATCCTCACAGTTAACGACTAATCAAAATTCAACATGCCAAAATCACGATGAGTCTACAGTTAAAAAAAAACACATTATAGCAATAAGATCGTTTAGTAATTGATAATAGTAATTGATAAACTGCACTAATATGAAACCGGAGGCATTTAATCACAAGTTAGTTCAATTTATTCTGTTAAAATGTAACAAGTATATTGATGATGTACATTATTTTATTATTAGTAGTAAATAGTAGACATTAACGTGGAAATATGTAGTTAGAAATGGGAGGGTAATGTAATGAAAATGATATACGCAAAGATAAACGAAGTGCTGATAAAATATTGTTATTTGCAAATGCATTCACATTCACATTCCACATTCAAAAATAGTAAATAAAATAACACACAATAACCTTACTTTTGGTAACATTTGAACAAATTGTAAACAACATTTAATGGGTCTTCATCTGTTGCGGAAAATAAAACAAGGAATTTTAGTGTCTGTTCAAGAGTGAAAAATTTATTCGTGTTCCCACTTCCTTTTAAAAAATGAGATAAAAAGGCGAGGAGAAAGTTATTAGAGAATTAAAAAATGAAAATGATGTTAAAATTTTTTATAAAGATTGAAACGGGGGCAAATGTGTTAATCTGACGAAAGTAAATTTGCAAAATTGCAACATTGTCTTCATTTTGCTTCATTTTCAGACTAATATACTGTTGAAAGTGAAGCAAATTCTTGTTGATTTTTGGAGGATTTTTTCAATGTTTTCGTCGTTTTGAGATGAAAAGTGCCCAGAACAAGCATGATCTTCAACATTGACCTCATCATGTTTAAACCGCTTAAGCTACTCGAAAACTTGTGTGCGCTCATAGCACCCTTCTTGTAAGCCTGTTAAGGCATTTGGTAAACTTCTGTTGCAAGCAAGAATTAAATTTTCTAACATAGTTTTTGTTTCTTTAAATCTCTCATCACGATTTCGCAGACGGCAAACGAACAGTTGAGAAAAACGAGACTGCAATCAAACATCAACCTCCTATGCAGACGCCGCTTGGGCTGCTGATTTGAGAACTCTCTACTAGATCTATCTAGCGGAAGAACTCTCTACCACGCCTAGGAACGGCCGCACACTTTCAGTCCAATTTTCGGGTCCCACTCGTATATGAATATACATGTAAGATTTTAGTATTCTACATTCACTACAATTAGGTGGAGGAGAATCTTTAATGAATGTCTTATGTAATCAGTGTATTTATAATATGTTTCGTCTGAAAGAAACAAAGGCCCAATAGAAAAGATGACAACTTCCTATAAGCATTCTAAATGTGAGTACAGAGGAATCTAGAGAAAGCTTGCAGATAGGAAAGAAAAAAGCACTGAGGAAGCTTTCGAAAAAGTTGTGAAAACAACAAGCTATAATTGAAACAACGTAAAAGAATTGGTTAATATGTACTTTGAGAATTAAATATATTCTGATCAGAGGCGCATCCACAGGATTCACCGGATCTTGACTACCCAAACTTCGTAACTGTTTTTAAATTATATATTTTTGTTTTGTGTGCAGCGGAAGAGCACTCACGGGGGTCAGCCCAGTCCGAACCCCCCCCCCAATCTTTTGTTCCATTATTCTCATTCTAACAAAAATGTTTGAGTATACTCCTGATTCTGATTGCTTGCTTTATATTTAAGCCATGTGAACAAAGAGAAGACGAGACCTGCTGTCTAAAATGGGTTCTAAACTACTTTAGTGCTTTTGTTGCTCTTTCAATTGGAATTAAATCCGATATGTCGTGCACCAAAGACACACGTACAAGCCACTAGACTGGTGAAGAGGGACTGTTCTATTTTGAGGAACATAATGGAAGGTACGATATAGTACATAAAGTTAAGCGAAAATAAATTCACAAGTTATATAAACGTGCAACTTCAACTAAATCGGAAAGACAGTAAGAGGAAAACACAATGTGAGTCTCAATATGTATCATTGTAGTAGCTCTAAATATCATATTATTTATAAAAGAAATATTTCTGATACTCATATTCTATTGTAGAGTTATTTTGCTATATTTTCTGAATATCAATTGCATGAACACTCCAGCGAACAACATATGCAAAATAAATCTGCAAGTGACAGGTGGAACGTGTCTAGCCAAACGATATTAATCAGTAATTATTTTAATATCCAGCAAGAGATCAGATAGCGTGCATGATAGTTCTCAAGAAACATGCAAATCTATTGTATATATTCAAATTTCCATATTTTGAGCACTTTCTCCATTGCACCAACATGAAAATTTAATTCACATAACTGCAACTACAAGTGACTGATGGTTTTGTTTATTATGTATGTTTACAATAATATTACTTTATAGTTACTATTACATATGTGTTTATATATATAATGTCCGAGAAATAATCGTAACCCTACGTTTGAGTATCACAGAGAGTAGCAACATCTGTGTAATTTTAGTTATATATTTAATACATACTGTTGTTGAGTATGAACATATACAAATTATGTATGTACTCAATCGTGCTGTATGCACAGGTGTATGGATTTCCATGTCCTTCTTCACATATTGCGGAGCATCTTAAAAGTTATCGTTCGAAAGACTTCCTTCATACTTCAAACAATTCATCATCTGTCCTGTACTTACAATGAGAGACATGTAACAAGATTATTCCTCACAATGAGTTATCAGGTGTTGTGAGATTCGGGTTTCGTGGGGGTATGCCGCTAATCGTTCCTAAACTGTGTAACTACAACCACTCATATCGGTCATGGCTTTACAATTGAAATGCTCCACGAAATTTCGAAGCCAGGGATACAAGACTGTGCTGTCTGTGAGCAATAAAACAGTGTTACGGATACCACAATTTAGTGGTATTCGTACAACTACCAATTTACCAACACTTTACCAACAGCATTACAAATATTTTTGTTGAAATTCTGGTCTGTAAACCTTTGAGGTATTTACTTTTAGTTACGATAGTAATGAAAACTGGATTATTCAAAATAAGTCGCCATAGTTGCTAGATTTTCTGTTTGGATCTGATGTTTCGTAGTGACTTCTACGATTGAATTTCGGGAGGAACAATAATTTCGTTTCTTTTTCAGCTTCCTCCTGAGATTTTGAGTGGATGGAGGCCCTATAACAACTAAAATTACACTTTGTGGTATTAAAGTCTAGGAGTACGATGACTTCTTGGACACCCTGTACTATATCAACAAATGGTACAGACTTCATAATAAAATATTCATTTCTTAAGTTCTTTATTTGATTTTCAATTTTAAAAAATCATAATGCTAGTATATATTGTAAGCAATATACAGGACTCATGTAATTTTGTCTGAATTTCGTATAGTGGAAGATTGAGGAGCTTGTACGCTTATGAAATATTTTCCTTTGTAGACCTCTGGTTTTCCCGAGTTATTGGCCATCAAAATTGTAGATTTTGAACTTACTTAAATTTTAAGGGGGAAAATAAGAAAGAGGAGTAATATATGCAATAACCTGTTCAACGTTAGTTAAATTTAAATGTAATATTGTTAAACGTTAGGTAGTGTACAAGTATAATAATGATTTGGTAAAATAAACGAAGAATGCATTTTTGTTTGTAATTGGGGAACTAATTACTAGTTTTTCAATCATATTTTGGAACATGAAAAGTAAACTATTTTTAAATAAGAGGAAGGTTTCACAAAAATCGTTTTACAAAAATCTTTACAGCGTTGAAGACGATATGCTATACTAATACAATTGCGGTGTGCCATAGTTCATAGTAAGACGTAGCTATGAACCGGACAACTTGGACAGAAGCAGCTCTTATTCTCCTTCTACTGTCATAGTTTACCCTGTGGCACAGGAGTTCACTAAACTTTTGGCATTATGAATAGCCGGTTCATAGCACTAAACACATAATCTCTTATTTGTTAAGGAACCGCAGTGCCTCAGTGGTAAAGCGTTCACCTCTGGTGCATGGGATCTTTTGTTCAATCCTAACTCGCGCCAAGTGAGCTTTGTGATGGACAAACACCGTGTGAGTGAGTTTTCTCGAGTTCTCACGTTTCCTCCCACTTTCTTCATTCCACCATTTAATTCATTTCTCATTATCACGTCGTGTAGCCTAGCCGGCATAGTTGTGGGACATAAAACTTAAAGATTTTATTTTATTTGTGATGATTGGTTTTGATCCCAACCACACCAATAGGCTTACAGTGATTTACATTTAATTGTCCTGGCCACTTAGCTCTCTCTCTCTTTTAAGTAGCTCGTTATCCTGTTCTAAGAAAGTAATTAAATGAAACAAGGTTGAACTTTATTTCACAAATTGAGATATTTATTGCAAGTCCAAGTATTAACATTTCCTTCGTAAGTCTGCAAGAATATTTCTTTTCAAAGAGATGTCGGCGAACAGATATTTTGAACAAGACTGTACCTAATTTTAAGTATATTTGTGCAAAATTTGGACACCCTAATGAAAATATATTTCGCAAGTAAAGCAAGAAGTTTGCTAATTTAATGGAATACTAAAACTTTATTTGGACGTGTATGCTCCTGTACATCAAACAATGCAAACAGTTAACTATTATTAACAACATTTGTATGATGCCCACATGACAAATAGAATGAAAACAGTATAGACAGAAACCTATTAACGCATTTAGTTATGTCAATATTGAATGAATATAAACTATAATAATTTTACTACAATATGTAAACTAACTAAAGTAGAAAAACGTTGAAACACTAAATTTAACGCCCATGTTTATTACTTTTATACTAAAGTAGTCGGATAACTAACGAAAAGGAATGATTATGAAACAATAAGTGGAATCAAAACATGGGAGGAAACGGGAGGTTGTCGATAAAAATTCGGATCTACCACATAAATCATATGGCTTGTAATCGAATCAATACACCTAGCATCAGAGCCATCGTTGTTTCTTTGTTTATTAAGTTTTTCTTCCCTTTTTCAGCACAGGGACTATATGAGGCGTTGGCCTACAATTTAGGATGGAATCCGAACCAACGTAATACATTGAAATCTCAATGCTTTTCCACCAAGAATCGAACCCAGGGGCGTCGTGCAGCAAAGGCGCACACTACCTACTAGATCAACGATAAGGGTTCAAACTACGCCGGATTTCAATATTGGATCCCTGAGTCTTGAAAGTTTACTGCAATTTCCTCTTTTGATAACTTGTTATCAAAATTGTTTTTAATTATTAGGTTGGAAAGTGAATATAAAATACATATCATTTTCAGAAAAATAATACCGTTTGGTAATGACATAATTTACATGTAATACCATTTTTGTCTTAATGTTTCAAGCAATTTGTTTCCCTCTCTTGGAGAAATTAGCAGAAAAAAACGGCAGCCTTAACGGATGTATACAAAGAGTTTCATATAACAATTTTTTATTTGTTTCTGGTGTTCCTTCAGAATTCATTCAAGGGGTTGCGTGCATACTGCTCATACAACTCTCCAGCTATTATTCATTATCCGGCAGACGTCATAGCTAAAAATAGTTGAGAAAATTAGTGAGAGAGAAACATATAGAGTTCTCTTTTCTACTGCCATAAAATGTTCTGTTTGTAATGATATATTCACCACACAACACCACATAAAGACATGCATGTATATTTCATTTTTTTTCACTTGCTACATTCTCTCGTGGTTGCTAATTAACTATATATTTTATGAACAAGTGAATAAATAAACTTACATTTCCTGATGTTGTTACGATGTCACAACTGAGACAATATAACAAATAAATAAATAATTTACTTTTTCCAAAGTTACAATTATTATAAATTTCTATTTGTTACTAACTTTTTTAATGATTAAACTTTTGATTGTGATACTTTTTTAATTTTGCAGTTTTCAAATTGTACTGTAATTGATGAATTCTTCATGAGGCACGGCGACTCAGTGTTTGGTACTCATCTCTTCTTCGAGGGGTTCCTAGTTCAACACTTTTACAAATCTGTGGTGAACAACATCGTGTGCATGGGTTTTATCGAAGTTATTTCACTTCCTCCCACGCTTCAATTCTTTTTTCTCCAATTTTTTTTAAATCATGTCCTATAATTAATAATTAGTCTACTTTAATCTAAACAGCATAATCGAAGGACGTAAAGCTAGACATTTTTGCTTCACTTCACGTTTCAAAAAATGTTTCACATTTTACACATTTTAAATTACAATATACAAACTTGCCAAGTTGTAGCTCTTAAATCAAATTGTTATTATAATACTTCAGAAGATTATATTAGTTAAATTCTATTTTGATAGTTCTTAAGTAAGCATTTTTAAAATTCTATAGATATTGTCTAACACTTCTAATATTTACAATTTCCAAATAGTATTATTAGTGTAATATTTCTGGAATTGGCAGATTGTAAATTCTATTATTACTACTGATTTTTGTTGTTCACATATTTTAAATTCTACTATTATAGTTGTTCCTTTGAAGTTTTTTCTTTTCTTAAAAAATTCTATTATTATTCATAAATTTCCGAAGTTGCACTTTTAAAGCTACATTATTATCTAACCTCCAAAGCTTTCAGTTTCGAAATGTGATCATTCTTCTTCTGAAATAACGTTTTAAAATTTTATTATCAATGTCAAGTTTTGTTTGAAAAAACTTCTATTTATTAATTATTTTTTTAAAAATTCTATTACTTTTGGCATACTTCAAAAGATTGTCATCTTAGAAGTGCTCATTTATTGTTATGTTTCTTATATGTTTTACAGTCATTATTTCCTATTTTTATCAAAAATTTGAACATTAAATTTTCAAAATTCAATTACTGTATTTCTGAAATACTTTGCTTATAGTAATATTTGTTATTATTATGTTATTTTAACTTTATATTTGCTGATTAAATTGTTATTAATTTATTTTTTTTTCAAATTAGCGCTTCCTTAATTATTATTGTAAAATTTGAGAAATTTACACTAATCTTAAAATTTCATAATTGTTACTATTTTTTGTTTTTTTACAAATACTTGTTAAGATTGAGAGAAAAGTTTCAAATGAATTTAATGGAAGTAGATAATAAAAGTGTGCACTCTCGTCTATGAGATTACTACACCAATTCTTAACGTTATTGATTTTATAATTCATAGATTTTAATCTGTTTGCCATAGGAAGTCGGAAGAAATAACGGTTAAGAACATTTATTTTTTTATATAGTGAGGCTATATAGTAAGTCTACATTTCAAAGTAGTATAAATAATCGAACATTACGTGCGAAAGACAAGAACATTGGCCTGATCTGACGGATATATAACTTATTTTATCTTTTGAAATTGAAAATTTACGATATTGATTAGAAGAATTTTTAATTTTGTCTTTCTAAAATTGAATATAAATTATAGAACTCAAATTTCCAACAGAATTATTTTATTACAGTATTTCTTCTGTTCTAAAAATAAGTTCATGTGATACATTATAAAATTAAAATAAATTAAATTTGTTATGATTTAAGTAAAGCTAAATGTACTTCTACGTAAGCAAGAAACGTTTAAATGATAATTTTAAAGACATAAGTCCTATAATGATAGGGACAACTACAAAGGCAGATCGACGAAAAATGTTGCTTTTCTCCTAAATAATAATCATAGAGTCTTTACCTATTAGTTATTTTATTTTTATCACCCTTAACTATCTATAGTAGTTTATACTTTAGTACAGGGATGGTCAACTCGTTTTTGTAGTCCGACTTGCTTGTTTAAACTATCAAAGATCGACTTCTTTCCCATATTTTTACCAACGTCATTTTAGATTTTGTTAAAAGAAAGAAACAAGATTATATACGGATATATGAGTTTCACATTTTTTTAATTAGCAACTATATTAGCTTACAATTGATTAAAAATATTTACTTCCCAAACTCGCGGGGGAAATTCCTGCCCTACCTAAATGGCATCCCTGATTCATACTACAAAATATGGGAATACGGATATATAAGTCTGGTACACATATTTTGTCCAGAGGTACGTTCTCTCCATCTTCAGCAATATACGACATCAAGCACTGTGTTCTAATACTTTTCCTGCATAGCTTCGTGAATCCGTCAGCGCTATTGCCAAACGTGATTAATATAAACGTAATTAAGCACCCATACATATGTACATGCCTCTCACTTTCATTATTCTGCATCCCAATCGAACCAGGATCTCTCGTAGCGAAGGCATGTGTGCAAGCCATAGCCATGTTTGACGTCTCAATAAAGAATATTTGAAGAATGATATACCTCTTAGTCTATTTCCACCTGCCTCACTTACAAGTTATAATTATTCCAATGTACTGTAGGGCAAGTGCTATAGACCAAGCAAAGGAAAGTAGGATATTAGTTGTGTTACTTTGAACTTTTCTTTCTCAAAATATCACTGGTGATTGACAAAAATATAATGTAGCGATCGATTTGTTTATTTGAATTGCACATTGAAGGTTGTGAAACAGAACTTACATATTTTGTCAATTCGAATCGAACCAAAATCTTGTAACAAAGACTACAGCAAGAATAACAGAGTATGAATATTCGGTTATTTGTGCTATGCTTCCGAGTATAGGTATATACCTGGCATTCACAATGCTAAGTAATTCTGGGCAAAAGTCTAGTTGTAAGCATGAAGAAAATCGATTTAATTCTTCAATATTTATAACATCAATCATGACTAAATACGTATCATAAAATAGAAAGTGTGAAAGAGTTACGTCCTAATTTTTCTTCTAAAAAATACAACAATAAAAGCTATCTTTACAACTTAACGAGCAGACTCTTTCTGACCAAGTTTCAACCTGCTCCCAATTCCGGTTCAAATGTTAGAGGTATAAAAAGAAACTTCCCCATACAAACACATATAAAATCAATTTAATATTTTTAAAAGAGCAAAATAAAAAACATAATACAAAGCATTGCACTACCCCACCTTCTCCACTTATCTACCCTACCCTATTCCACTAATCTACTAACCAACTTTATTCAACTAACCTAACGGGGACCGCGGTAGCTCAGTGGTAGAGCGTTCATCTCTGGTGCATGGGGTCCCGAGTTCAAACTCTGCTCCCGCCAAGTGACCTTTCTGGTGGACAAACACGGTGTGCGTGGGTTTCCTCTGGATTCTCCCGTTTCCTCCCAATTTGTTCATTCCGCCATTTCATTCATTTCTCATCATCACCGTCTCCTTTAGCCTAACCGGCATAACCGTGGGACGTAAAACTCAAGAATTTCATTTCATTTTCAACTAACCTAACGTAACTTAACTTACCCTATCCTACTCTACTAACCTAAATTACTCTACTCCACTTTACTCTACTAACCTAACTTAACGTTACCTACCCTATTTCCAGTGAGAAGGAATTTTCGCACAGCGTGAATTGCACGTATGTAGCAAAACCTAATCAGCATATCGTACTGCGTTCAAATACATATATATATTACATCTAACTTCTATGCGACCATCTGCGGTGCCCCAGTATAGAAATCTGTCTATTTATCAGGCCAGCCATACCCCGTTGTGAGATCACAATATCAGAAAATTCAACATCAATTAATAGCGTGTAGTTCATTGAATATCGTCCTCTACTCCAACTGAGTCGTTTCATGTTTAATTCCGCAAAATAGCCACAGAATTATACGTACTCAAGACCAAACCTCTGTTCCCATGAGTAAAGAAATGCGCAAATAATATTCAATACATTTATTTTCCTGTCAATAAAATGTTTATATTATATTATTTAAACCAAATAATTTGTTAAATTTAACGAAACTTTTTCCTGCTTTGTGAATATAGAAAGTCAATCGATGAAATGATGTGTCCACATTGACTGTAATGTGTTGAGAAAGGCCTTTTGCTGTGACAGTTCCGATAAAATGTGTCTTTAATACTTGTCGATAAAATGACCTAACCGAATCCTAAATGAGAATAGTCTCTGAATCTGATAGAAGAGATGAAAAATTTTCCGATGCCCTTCTATCCTCTCTGCAAACTGCTTGTGTTAATCTACAATTAGTGTGCGGAAGGAGGAGAGAAGTTATAGGTGAAGGCGATTCATCACTGCCTTCTTGTCAGTTGCATCACAAGATGAAGACGAATAGCAGGAAGTGACGTTGGACTATTTTTTTCAGGCCAATAAAAGAATGAAAACTCACGATGATCTCTTTTCATTTATTTTTTAAAAAAAAGAAATCGTTATTAAGTGCTGAGAAACATATATTAATGCATATAATTGGGTCAATATATTAACCTCCAAAAGAATAATGTGTTTGGTTGAGATTTCTGATGGTTTGAATTATCGTGTTGAAGAGTAGGAGTTAAAAGAGCTAATACCTAAACTTCTGATATATCTGCAACTGTTTACCTTTATTCGTGTAAATGGAAAGCTCAAAAATAGAAAAAGAGATTTTAAAAAATCCGCTTTAAAATTTTAGTACGTGAGCGGTTTCTAATACTACGATTTTCAACAGAAGGCGTTCATAATAAAAGCTACAGAAAACCACTGCATTTTACGGAACCCTTATATGCTTTATCTGGAAATTGTCGGCATTCTTTTTGACTTCGAGTTTAACGTAAATGTCAGCACCGTTAGATGAGACATGGATTTACAGCTTAACGTGGAATCGACTCCAAGTCTCCCACCTGAAGGCCCGTTTGCTAACCTAATAACAGTGAGAGATTTCTGTAGAAATAATAGTCCTGATCCTTGATTCATTCAGTGAAGTTTAGTCGATTTGTTTATGAATGCTAGAGAAGTAATGGAATATCATTTCTTAATACATTTAACAAAATATGTTATTATTCAGGGAAACAGACAAAGAGGTTCAGCTTACACCATGAACTCAAACAAAGATTTGTAAAGATAATGTCTACATTTAGACAGCGACGCCTTTTGCAGCAAAGACAAAAATCAACTAATATCAATAGATTCGGATTAGGAATTAGATTTTTGGGCTTGTTTACCCATGTTTACTCATCTATGTCCATATTTACCCGTCGCGCATGAAGGATGCCGTTCCTCGGCGATAACACTGCCCCGGGAAATTTGAGAGAAAGAAAGGAATAGGGAAGGAAGGAAGTGGTCTGGGACTATCATGTTAGGTATCATCCCTGCAGTTGCCTGCTGTTGACGAGGGAAACCTTACTCAGGATGGTTGTCCTGAAAAAAAGCATTTACACTTTTCGACTAGTGTTTCTACTGAAAATCGAACACGGACTACTCGTACCAAAAGTGAAAGTGTTAGTGAGTACGCTACGCGGGGCCACACGAACGAACATCAAAATTCCCTAGAATAAACGATTGGGTAATACTTGAAAGGTTAGTGCTCTTGCCTCGTAATCAACGAGATTTCAAACTTGAATCACTTGTATTATCTGGCTGACTGAAATTTTTCCACAGACTTTGTTTAGTCTCATCAGATGAATTGTGGGATCGTACATTTAAACAAAGACCTTAACCTACTCTTTCTTGCAAAATTTCTTCTCACGGTTTCGTTGTTCTCTCCCACCAACGTTTCGTTGGTCTCTTGAAATTTCCAGTAGGATTTCATCTGGAGACAGGGACCCTTTTCAAGGAAGAAAGCACGTCTGTTTCTCATTAACCTTTGCATGCAGCCCTCATCATTAGTATAGTTGCTAGCTCATCTGTCTGTGGCACACTAAAACCTGGATTCAATTTCCGGTCAGAGGACATTGAACATCTGCAGTGGTTCAGATCCCACTTTACACTTTAGTTCTCTTCCTATATAACTTTGTTCTTAACGAAGTACGTTAGTACAAATCAATCAGTCACTGCAAGACATTGAGATGGACTTTGTCTACAAGAGACATTCTACAACAGTGTTTGTCCTTTCCAGGTGCAAATGAAACTGGTTCAGTCTGATGAAGGATAGCAATCTACCCGATAGAGACTACCTCATGCATTATAGCACCTGAAACACTCGAGTACTGTGCATCTAGATTGGATACTGCTTTCAGACGTGTCGAGAACACAGAAACTTTTTTTCCGCTACGTATATGTCAGTCTTCACTCTTACCAGGGATTTTGGTAAACTTCGAATGACGGATAACACAAAAGCGATTATCGCTCTGATCTATAGTATAAATACCAATGTATTATTTGAATTTTGTACAATATTTCGTTAATAGAAATACAACATAAATCTGTTGATGTGCTAACGCAAACCGATACAAAATGAAACCCATAATCTTTTGTTTTACCACCGTCTATAGGCTTCCAATGGACTATGTTCCAACGGTCAGAAGGAATACTTATTTTAGTTTAGAATAAAGCAAACCTCGAGTATTCTAAACATACACTTGGAATTTTATTCTTTAATTCTAGGCCTATCTAAACTGGTGTTTTTTTTTTTGCCAGTGTCAAGATGGACATGTTACATAACTTAATTCTAGTTACTATCACTAGTAGACCCTATTATTCGAATTAATAACAATAATAATAATATTCAGATAGTAATATAAACGCATAGTAATAAAAGTAATAATAAAAACAAATTAACTTACTACACTAACCATAGATGGAAGATCCGGGTTCAATTCCGACGGAAGCTTATGTGGTTCTGATTACACGTTAATCAGTATGTCCCGTCTCATATAGCCTCGCTGCTGAAAGGGACGTTAAACTCAAAATCAACACAACTCAACTAACCATAGAACCAATATTTAAGTTACGAGTATTTGAATGGCACCACTGATCGTACGTACTGATGCAACAGACCAGTGTACACCACAATTTTCCACATGATTAGCCAAAAATTCCGTAAGTTATGGACATGTGTGAACATTTGCAGCAAACATAAGCTATTACATCAAAGAAGTGGGTCTGATATTCAAGCATAGGAATATTTGGATGAAAGAAAAGAATAAATTGTAAATACTAAGACACATAGGCTACAAAATATCTTAATGTGAACTTTTACTGTTGTTCTTTTCTAATTGAGCTCAGGAGTAAATTTCTATCTATTTTAATTATATCTTCTTCTAGGCAAGTAAAAGTTGGTAACAAAGAAAAGAGAAGATACACAGTAAGGAATTATAAAAAAACAGACTAGTTATATAAAATGCGTACTACTAGTCTGTGTGAGAACATTATATTGTCGTTAGTAATGTGAAAGACAACAAAAATTCCACAAGTATTTTTCTAACGAATTTTACTATATGGATACAAAAGTTGATCCCTAACTGATAAAGAACAGTGATTTACAAAAGCTATTTGGTGGAAAAGAAACCTGCCACTTATACAGCTATTTGAATGTGTGATTTTAAAAAATGCTTAAACATGAGACAATATATCTCTCGACAGAACTAATTTATTAAATTGAAAGAAATTAATAGGTGCGTGTAAGTTCACATACGTAAATAGACAAAAATCAAAATTATGGAGCTGAAAAAATATTATTCCTGACCAACAATAAAGGCTCAATAGCACTCCACTTACTAAAGTGAACTGTGAGGAGGGGCACAGTGACTTAGTGGTAGAGAGTTTACCTCTGGTGCATCGGGTACTGGTTTGATCCCCGACCAAGTGAGTTTGTGGCGGACAACATTGTGTTTATGGGTATTCTCGGGATACTTCCGTTTTCTCCCACAAAATTTCATTCTTCCAATTCTTCCAATTTAGTGACAGTTGCCCGGAGAGGTCAATGACGTAAGCCTCCTTAATTTTCGATGATGACACTTGCACGGAAGCTACGGAAAGAAGCGTTAACATTTATAATAAGTTCAAATAAGTATGAATATTTAAAACATCTTTCATAATTTTCATTTACTTAAAAATCATTAGTTGAAAAGTTTTAGAAAATATTAAGTTGACTTCCTTGTTGACTTAAGGAAACTAATGTCATCCATGTTGTTTACGCCCTTCTAATGAAGAAGGAACGTCAGGTCTACGATAGACTCTTTGTAGCTATCAAGAGCCACGTGCCTAGCTGGAATCCCAAGTCTGCAGTTATGGATTTTGAAATTGCAGTCATTTGATCAATCCGCTCTTTGTTCCCAGCAGCAACGATATCCGGTTGCAACTATCACTTCAACCAGTGTGTGTGGGGTGGAGAAAAGTACAGGAACTCGATCTAGTGACTCAGCACTAGGAAAGTGTAGAAGTTCGCCTTCACGTTCGAATGTGTGGTGCACTAGTTCATGTACCACTACACCTCATTGACGATGGCTGATTATGTATTCAAGAAGAAACATCAGAAAATGAAAGTTTACGATGCTTCTACAACTATTTCATCAACCAGTGGCTTGAAAACAAAAGTGTTTCAAGATGTATGTGGAATTGTTCCGGTAGACGCCACCGAACCAGCAACCACTCGGAAGTTTGGAACAGAAAGTTGAACAGTTTGTTTTCAAGAGCTCATACGAATGTATACTCGTTAGTGAATACACTCCGAGAAGACTCTGAATACCATGGCCACACTTACGACAGGGTAACTCTCAATCTTGACGTTAAGAGAGGGAAAAAAGTTTGCAATTATGACTGATAAGATTATTAGTGAGGCTTTGTGTAAACTTGAAAAGGATGGATGTCTAAAGAAATTTCTGAAAACAATTGCTTATATTCAGAAATTAGAGTAATGTAAATTTGTAAATTTGCATATAATGTACATAAAAATGGACGGGTTTCTATTGGAACAAAAAGAAACTGAAAAAAGAAGATGGTCTCCGCTGGAACAAGAAGCATGAAAAAAGTGACGAGCTTTAGAAAGTGACAAACAAAATATATGGGGGACAAAGAGAGACCTCCGCGTGGTGTTCCCTGGAAACGACATTTGTCAGCCGAAAGTCTCTTTCCAGGCAAGTGTCACATGGCAAATTGTGGTTTATCCAAGGTCGTTGGGTCTAGGACAACTGTCCGGGCAACTGTCACTCCGGGTAAGTGTCACCCTGGGCAAGTGTCCCGCACAATTTATTCACGGGACCCGATAGGGACTACCCGATGTGTTAATTTCATATGAAATTAACCCAATAGGAAACGTGTTAATTTCATTTCATTTTAAAGTGAACTGATCGTAAATCATACCCCTATCATACCTTTCATTATGAAAGTAACAATAAAAGTATATACACTACTGTTAATAAGATGTAATAACCTAAAACTATCATTTACTCCTGAAGTTTCATTTATAATATCATTCAATTAATATCCAGTCTCGTACTCATTTCTTCTAAAAAAATTAAAAAATAAAAAAGTAACAATGACACGTGTACATCGGGATACGAACAAAACCTCGCGTAGCCGAAACCTCGCCGCTCAAAACCTCGTGAGCGAAAATCTCGTCTGATCATAATTTCGCCGTCCAAACCATTGCGGATCAAAATCTCGCTTGGTCAAAACCTTCCGGGATTAAGCTTCTTCTTAAAATTTACCCAATGAGTTTCTTAATATTCAATTCCATATTAGAAATAATAATAATAATAATAATAATAATAATAATAATAATAATAATAATAATAATAATAATAATAACAAGAAGAAGAAGAAGAAGTAGAAGAGGAGACAACATCCTGTTCATGGGTTTTCTAGGGGGTATTCCCGTTTCCTCCCACATTCCACCATTTCCTTCATCATGATCATCTAAGTGAAATTACAGAAAACATCCCAGACCCGAACCTTATCTATGTTGAAAATTTGATCGAGATCGGCCGGGTGGTTCAAGAGATATGATGTCACGGACATAGTCATTTTTTCATATATATATATTTCCAAAGTACGCGTTAGAATTTTGTTATTGTCATTATTTTAATGCAATTATGTGTTACTACTAAATATGTACAGTACATATAGCAGTATACAGAACATTCTACATCGAAGAAATCGTCGTGACGAGATTTCTTCTCAGGCTAGACTACTACGTCCCACGTAGTTTACGTCAGGGGAGGTTTTGGCCCGCGAGGTTTTGTACCCAAATCGCGTACATCCCGTAAAGAATTGGTTTGCATGGTAGCCGGAAGTGGTGGTATTTTTCTACCATTTTCGGTTTTAGTAGAGTGAGTAGAGTCGGATTGTGGATATGTTCTTGGGAAGCTTAGTTGATTGTTTAACACTGCTTCTCGCTAGCTATTACTGTCTCCATTATGACGATCAACGTTGAAACCAGGAGCAATTGATTTCTTCTACTTCCAGTTTGAATGGAGGGTTAAGAGAGAATATGATGCCTATTCTTAGAACGATAAATCAATTCCAGAAACCATTTCTTGCTATCTCTTATCGCCTTTCCTCTATGGATCAATATTGAAAGCAGAAGTTGTAGTTAATTTGTATCAGTTTCGCTTTTAGTTGAGAATTAAGGATGACGATGAACTGTATTCTTGGGATGCTTAATCGATTACCTCACAGTGCTTCACGCTATCTAGTACAATTTTTGTTCTATAGTAATTAGTGTTGATTTCTACCTCTTACAGTATGAATATCACCTTCATGAACCAACTCGATTCGTAACCTTTGGCCTTCTACATTCTGGACAAACTTGATGGTGATACATCAAAGTAGTTCTTGACATTTTGTTGCCTACCGGACGGACAAGGAAGGTAAACATATTAGGAAATGTTGATTATTCGAACTCCTTAAAGAAAAAGGAATAAACGGTTGAATGGCAACAATGTGAACATTTTAAAATAGTTACCAAAATGTCGATCATACGAATGAAGAGATGAATACAAACAAATTGGTCAGACCCTTTTGTTTCCATCAGAAGTATGTATGCCTGTGGTGTATACAGTTGTAAAAATCAAATTCTGAAATGAGCTCTGTGATAGACAAAAAAAGAACTGGAAGGCTTATGTAAAGCATTATCTTCGGGAGGTGTTTAAATAACATTATGAGTGGACTATGTTGTTATTCGAGAGGATCGAATAGTTAACTTCCTTCGTGGTGTTGAACCGGAGGGGTTTTTCCTCATAGAGTTATTGTTCTTTGTAAATTAATAAAGAGTAAGCTTTAAACGGAATATGATCTAATTACTTAGCCACTCCTAGTATTTTCTACTCTTTTAGGAAGAAGTGTTCTTAAAACTGCACATGTACTTTGTTTTAAAAGCAACTTTATTTTTAACTCATAGATAGATCTTCAGTTGAAGAAGGTAGTAGAGTAGAGAGGAGAAGAGATGAGACCGTAAGCGTTTCGTCTGGTATTACAATCGTTCTTCCATAGGAAGATGGAGCCTTTGGGAGATAAAACCGCTTTCACCGTTGTTTTTTACCTTTTCAAAAGCTTCACCTACAACAGAGAGCTTCCTGGAATTCTGCATTTTTCTGTCAGAATGAACCAACTCGGTGGTTCTCGGAAAAAGGGAATTTTCACCATTGAATAACTGTCAAATCTACCCCTTTTATTGTTTCCTTCTTCCTATTAAAGATTTTTCATGGAACATCGTTGCGGGGAAAATGTATTTCGTTTCTTGAAGAAACAAATGCTTCGCACCTTCCTTATTCGAAGGAATCAGGGTTATTACGGTATGATAAATACATGAACCATAAAGGTTTACCACATCAAATTCAGAGTGTTTGCGCAAATGGCAAGATTCATTAACTTACCTGCATTTCCTGATAAAACTTGACACTAGTCATTATTTCTTTCATAGATGGCATTAGTACAGAGCGAGTTAAAATTATGTTACCACACAAATCTTAGAAATTTACTATTAATCAAATGTGACAAAGAATTTACACGTGTTCAACATTTAAAGGGAACTGTGATCAGTAGTAGCATTTAAAGCCCTCACGCACGTTGAACGGGGAATAGACGATATCATACCTCCTAACCGCTCCTTTAGATCACTGATGTGGTAAACTTTCCTTCTATACACATGCTTATTTACAATATCGCATAGTCAGAAATCACAGGGTGATAAGTCTGGGAATTATAGAGGTCAGTGCAGTGTGATCCACCATTACCAATCCATCGACCGGGAAATTTATAGTCGAGATACTACCTACGACTAGTAAGAGCACAATGCTATGATGTGCCATCATGTTGGAAATATCCTGGAAGTCTAATTTATAGTGGTAGTTTACCAATGATGTATTGTTACAATATCGTTAAGTAAACATCTGACAATACTGCAAGGGTATCAGAAACTATAGCCTAATTACTTCAGCAGTGATTACAGCGCACTAAACATTTACCCTTGGTGAGTCAAGTTCATCCTCCCGAATGACTAGAGGATTTTCAGTGTTCCAGAAAACGATGTTACGTCATTTGCCTAGTTCGACTGTGGAAAAAGTGACTTCACCACTGAATGTTCAAAATATCTTTCTGAATAATCTGCACTTTAACTAATATCTGACAGCATTCCACTCTAACACGCTTTAGTGCAATTGTTAAAATTTTGAGGAATTGGAAGTGGCATGGTTGTATCCCAGGGCCGTTATTCCAGATACGTCACACTGTTTCGGGGGAGTCTCTGTTTCAAGGCTGCATCGTCTGTTTGCTTTCGAAGGATTCTACAATAGGGCTTGTTGCACAATAGCCACGTTCAATTTGCATATTCTTGATCTTGTGCATCCTGCATTTCCTCAGTAGCTGTTCGCTACGATCCAGTTTCTAAAACCTTTTTATAATGCAGCAAACTGTTAAATAGCTTAGTGGGTCGCGTGCAAATCGCTACTGAAACATTCGAAGAACTATACAGTATCATCAAACCTATTATAACTCTGCTCCAATGTTAGTCGGTCAGCAATTGCATAAACTATAAGAATAAGAGAAACATGATAACTCAAGTTGAAGAGATGAACAATAGAAGTTAATCTGTGAAAACAATAAAACCAGGCGAATTGGGTTGAAGAGATAAATAATGGAAGCTAATATGGATTAAAAAAATCGATATAATACATGTATCGTTTATGCAATAAAAGTAAATATTTATACAATTTGGGTGGTAATATGATTTTGACTCATCCTGTATATGCCCTGAACAGCTTATTATGAGTAGCGCGATAATTCAGTATCAGGGTAGAAGCTTTTGGAAATACCTTTGCATTAGCGGTCTGCACGGGCTTGGGCCGAGCCCTCGGGCTGGACTCGGTCCTACAAAATATATATCATTTCGGGTCCGGGCCGGGCTTGGGCCATAAATTTTCAAATATACAACCATATTTCTCGGGTCTTTTCGGGCCTAACTTTGTAAATATACTGTAAAACGATATTTATTGGACCCGGAAAACTTCTAAAAGCCCAACTGCAAAATTAAACCTCTAATTGCTGTAAATAAAAATATAATTTTGAGTTAATTATTAAGTTTCTGTAATTCGGACTTATTTCGGGTTCATTTGATTATCACACGAGCTTGGGCCGGGCTCGGGCCTAAATGCTAAAACATATTTCGGACTCGGGTCTGGCCTCACATTATAAATTCACGGACCAGGCCGGGCTCGGGCTAAAAATTCCGGCCCGTGAAGCCCTCTACTTCGCATATTGAAGTATAATGAGAAGTATTTATGGCTCATGTTATGTCGATGGTCCAAACCCATACTAATTGTATCCACTTCTGCTCACTCTTATCCAAGCCAACAAGTGAGAGTAAGGGTGAAAGTGGGGGGTAACGCGAGAAGATGGCGTCCCGTTGATAAAAGCTCAAGAAAGAAAAAATAAAGAAGAAAGAAGGGAAAAAATGATTGGAGTAATACGTAGATGTGGACAGAGAAAGAACTTTTCGTTTCTTTGTTTTGTTTTCTCTTAAAACATATAGGGATTACGCACCGGTTCTCAACAAAGTGGTTAAGATCACACAACAGCCTGAACCCACGTCAAGATGGTTTTCATATCACGGGCTTCATTTTAGGATTTCAGGATTTCAGGGGGTAATTGGCTCTCTGAGTTTTAAGAAGCACATGCATTTTAATAAATTCCATACTCAAAATATTAATCAAGAGGTGAAATTCTTTATGCCGATGGATAGCCCTGCCCCCTCTGGCAAAACATGAAACCAAGCTACTGTTTGAAATATTCTTTCGAGTACTTTCAAAAAGAAATAATTTGTACCAAATTTTGATAATGACTCATTTTACTGATAATAACCTATTATAAAACGTCTGAATCGCAAAAGAAAAGATACTTAAGGTACACAGGGAACTTTTTTTTTTTTTTTTTTTTTTTTTGCAGAGTTTCATTGTAAATAATTTGCAGTAAGTGTTACCAAATAATAAAATGAATCTCGCGGGACAGATAAAAAGGGATGTCGGGGTGTATTTTGCCCATGGGACATGGTTTGCAGAACCCTGCTTTACATCTTCATGTTGAGCTTTTATGAATAGAACTTTTCTTTAATGCACTTATTAAGAGTATTTCAGATATTATATTGCAGTAATCGATCATTTTGATTTCGTTGGATTGTTGTTCGCTTTAGTCGGTCGCCCACGAAAATTTGGTTGCACCCCCGCCTTCTTGGGTTTATTGTTCTCGTGACTTACAGTTAGTCAGATAAGGCTGTATTTAATAAGAACCGTCTTCTTAGTTCTAGAATTCCATTTCCACTCCTGAGTGATGTTAAGTTCTCTAGAAAAAGATATATATATATATATTAGGGATGGCCAAAATTTTCCGGAATCCGGATTCCGGAAATTTTGTTTTCCGGAATCGGAAAATTTACTTTCCGGAATTCGGAAAAAATCCGGATTTCGGAAAAATTCCGGAATTCAGAAAAATTCCGGAATTCGGAAAAATTCCGGATTTCGGAAAAATCCGGAATTCAGAAAAAATCCGGATTTCGGAAAAATTCCGGAATTCGGAAAAATCCGGAATTCGGAAAAATTCCGGAATTCGGAAAAATTCCGGAAATCAGATAAATTCCGACATTCGGAAAAATTCCGGAATTCGGAAAAAATTCGGAATTTTTCCGATTTTACTTTCCGGATTCCGGAAAGTAAAAATTCTGGAATTGGCCATCCCTAGCTAGTAGCTGTTAAAAGAGAAACACAATAATGAATATATATACTGTATTAGTTTCTTGTAGTTGGATATGTCTTTATCACTTACGTAGACAATTGCTACTGCAGTTATTTACTGCTTTATGAGGAAGGTCTTATTTTCACACACAAAAAAGTCGCCGGTATGTCTCAAACATTATCGCGTTTCCACCTGCAGCTGCTCCAAAGCACTGCAAACTACTTTTTAACCAGGCGAAAGGCAGTGAAGGAAAATAAATCTCAACAAATATTCTAATAACATTCGCTTATTGTCAACATACCTACAGTGAACGCAGAAAGTGTTCGTACACCGTGCATACTTTATATTGGAAACAGCTAGCATGAGAACGGGAGGTGGAAAAAATATATATAATCAGAATTAAGACTACACATTTATACATTTTATTTCTATATACAAGAGAAAGGCCAAAGAAAGACAATCACTGTTTTGTTCAGAAGAAAAGAGAGAATTCCTTTTTTGTAAACGCAAAAAGTCACCGAACACTTATGATTGAATTAATGCTTATAAAGTATATTACGTTATTTAATATTTTGTGGGATTACCCTGTGCGTTAATGATTGTCTGTAGTCTTCGTGGCATTGATTTCACCTGTAGTAGTTCGTAGTTCTGTAGCTTCGGGACTGATTATGTCCCATTCTTCTTGAATAGCTTTTCTTAGGCCTTCTTTAGTAGAGAAGCTGTGCCTTCTGATTCTTGTCTCCAGAACAGACCATAGATGTTATATGGGGTTCATGTCTGGGGATTGGGGAGGTGTGCGAAGCTGTTTCAAGGTATTATAGAGTAGCCACAATCGAGTATTTTCCGCTGTATGTTTGGAGTTGTTACCTTGCTGAACAATAAATTGTTTTCTGCGCACTAGTATGGAGATTTTCCTTTAATATGTTAATATACACTTTGTGGATCATCACTCCATCGATAAAGTGGAGACGACCCTCTCCTGAGGCACTCATACAACCCCAGGCGAGCACGGACCCTCCTCCGTGTCTTACTTTAGGGACGAGATTTTGAGGATTCATCTATGTATTCACCTTGCGCCATACCATACGCCTCCCATTGGATTCGATAAGATTAAATTTACTTTCGTCCGAAAATATAACCCTATTCCAGAAAGAAGCCTGATCCCTTATCTTTATACTCTTTTTCAAACTTTAGTATCTTTATACGATTTGTCTTGTTCACCCATAACATTTTCCTGGCTATCCGACCATGATACCCTGCAAATATTCCGCACTGTACTGGCTGATACTTTAACACCGCGTGTTTCCAGATCCATTGTCAATTGCACAGCACTACTTTTCGGAACCTTTTTTCTTTCCCTAATAATGTAACGTTTATCTTGTTCACTCAACACTCTTGGTCTTCCAGTTTTTTTTTTTTTCGCACAGTGATATAAACATTATACATCGCAATTATTGTTTGTACTGTTGAACGAGGCCTGTCTGCAAGGTTTGCTATCTTTCTCAAAGACTTACCTTTCTTATGCAATTTAATAATTACTTTTCTTGTCTCCTCATTTGTTTCTGTTCGGTTGCTTCCCATTTCGACAGCCCACCGTGCAGTTTTTTCACTCCTATTCACAACCTAACTCATTCTGTTATTCGTCATGCTATACAGAGGTGTATACTCCGGTGAATACTAGTGAATCCCAGTTGTGGTATCTTTGTTTCGTATTCGTACATCAGGTGTACGATCTCTTTTTGCGTCTACTCTATACACTTTCTACGGAATTTATTTATTTTCTGACCATTAAACTTGTCTTTGTGGTTCTTTATTCATATATTCATAAAGCTTAGTTTTCATTATTCATATTGTGTGTTATTACACTTCTTAAATTTTCTGTTTCTTTTACGCAGGCATTCTCGTTTCAATAACATAGGTGTACGAACACTTTCTGCGCTCACTGTATGTACAGTAAATACAAATTTACAATTTTTGACTTTACGAAGTATACAATGTAATTGTTCAATAATTAACATAAGCAGGCATTCATTAATATATATTAATATAATAATTAATAAAACTAATAAGCGGGTGATTGATGACTCAGTGGTAGAGTTTTCATCTATGGTATTCTAACCCAGGACATGTGGGTTTTTGATGGCTAATTTTGTGTTCGAAAATTTTTTAAGTGGTAGGCCTACTCTTGGTTCCCTTTCTTATATTTGTTCCATCATCACTCATTAACGAATTTAGTTTATCAAAACTCTATAGCCATATATTCATTCTGTCCGTCAGTGAAACAGTCTCAAGAACTATCTGATGGATTACCATCAATTTTGGCCACGATGTACAGAGGCAATAGTTAAGAATCGAGTTCCCTGATGAATGTAATATTCAAACCGGAAGCGGTACAAATCAACCATTTCCGGTTTTAACGTTAATCATTATATAGTAAATATGGTAATAGATAGCGAGAAGCGGTTTCCAGTGATCGACATATATAACATTCATGTAGATAGAATGTTACCCAATTTGTGCATCTGCTGAAAATAATGAGCTTTGGTATTTAGAGATCATTTTCCGCTTTAGAAAATGTGTGCTTGGTAAAGAATGTAGAGAATTAGCTGAGTCAGGCACGTAGCTAGAATATGGTAATAGGAAGGGGGGGTCTGTCACGAAATACTGTGGTTATTTCTAGGGGCTCAATCATTCTAAACTATTTTATTGGCAACATATATTGTTTCGTTTAGCCAAGATTTCTAGTGGAGGGATGATATGAAATACTGTGGTTACACACCAGAGGCTCGATCAATCTAAATATTTTACTGACAACATACCCATATTGATTGGTTAGGACAATAAAATAAGGATATATTAGTAAGTATTTTAATAAGAAGCTATGAAGAAATCTCGAGTAAAAAAATATAAAAAAGTATTGAAAAATATATAGTCTTCCGAGGTTATTCGAACGGTGTCGAGAATTTTGCGTCTGGGAAATTTGCGCCCTACCTCAAGAACAGGGAAAATTGCGCTTGCGATGTACCTCCGCCGGGAAGTTTGAGCCCTGCGAAATAAAAGAACCTATTGGAGCTTACGCATTTGCTCGGAGGGGCTGACATTATAGCATAAACAATCCTTCCCCCACAACCATGCCATTTGTGATTTATTTTCATTGTGGCTATATAAGGGGAGAATAAACTTCAATATAAGCCAAAAGAACCCAACGGATCAACGCAATCACTGCTTCTTCCAGAGATGATTTTGGGGGAACACTGGCCTCCCCAGAGCTCTCAGAGTGCCCCCTTGGAGGAGACCAAAATAATACGTCTATAATATAATAATAAATAGAATAGTACCAGCAGTGACCCCCTCCGGAATACTAAGTGTGCCCCCCGGAACATTTTTTCTGAAAGAACGACTGAACGCAATTGTGTGTTTGAAGTGTATTTCCAGCAAGTAAACACACTGTACATAGTTTTCTTGATAATATTACTGAACTGATTTTACATTCACTTTACATTTTCTTTTCTATATTTTGTGTCCTAAAAAGCCAAACAACTCGCAAGGATTGTGAACAGAGATATCTGGGTAGAGCCAAACAGCCTTTTGCAAATTAAATTATACTCTTTGATTATATTAATAAATAATTATATATCAGTCATTTATACTTTTATTGTAAATTTTGTAGTATAATGAAAAATTGTATTTGTATGGATTGCCCTTTAGTGAACTAAAATTGTATTTTTTTCATTTGTTCGGAATATTATAACGGATGGAGTAACTCACTGAGACGATGAGAGGCAAGCTTAGTTCAAGTGTGAGTGGAAGTTACTTTACACAATACAAAAATAAGTTGAATTGTAGGGCGCTAACATCCCAGTGCAAATATATAGCCGGCGCATTTTCCCCTCTTTTTGCGGTAGGGCGCAATCATCCCAGTGCAAATATATTGCGAGCGCATTTTTTACTATTTTTTTGGTAGGGCGCAAATTTCCCGGGCGCAAAATTCTCGCATTCAAGGAAAATATAATGTCCGTGAAGTTGACAAGCCACTTATGTCAGACTCCAATTTCGACTTTAAACGTCGCTAGTGCTATGTTAGTGTTCGATAGTGATGTTAGTGTTCGATAGCGACAAATCGTTAGTACTCCACAGATAACGTGTGCTTTTTAAATAATGGATATGTCTTCTAACTGCATGCCAACACGCCCGCTTCTAAGAATCATCTAAAAAATGAGGTTAACCGTTAGAGCAAGTAAGTGCTCATTAGTGCCATTAACATTAGCGTTAATACCTCCATCGTACGGCCCTTTGAGTATCTTTGCTAGAGTCTCAATGCGTCCTTATATTCTCGCGAACATTCTGACATGCCCAAGTTAGTCACTTTTTATTTTTTTTGCAACTATTGTTTATCTGTTATTGTTTATTGTTTATTGCTAGTCTGCAGAGTAGTCCTTACATTAATATGCCATTGTCCTTGATAATCATTACGTATATACAAGCAGTTTGTTATTACTGTTAGAAGATATCAAAAAACAACAGATAAAATCTACTACTTAACGGTTCATATTTTTCTTTTACAGCACATAAACGATTAATAATAATAATAATAATAATAATAATAATAATAATAATAATAATAATAATAATAATAATAATAATAATAATAATAATAATAATAATAATAATAAATAAGACTATTCCAGCATAAAAGTTATCAATTGCATCACACTGGCAACAAGCGACGCATATTTTAACTTCATAAAAATTCGTTTCTCACGATTTTCTGGAAAACTACGTATGATATCTTCATTCTGTCAAGTTGTTTATCTCAGTGTGATATATGTATTACCTCTGGACAATATCACAGTAAAACAAAAATTAAATATTAGGAGTACATCGTACTTTTGGACTACATCTCATTAACCATGGGAAGATTGAGTAGTGTATACTTTAGGATGTAAGTTTCAGCTTAACTTGCGTCATACATTCTTAGGATTACAAAAAGTAAATTTGTTCGTTTGCATTTGAACAAAATTCTTAGGATTACAAAAAGAAAAAATAATTTTTCCGAATTCCGGACTTTTTCTGAATTCCGGATTTTTTCCGAAATCCGGAATTTTTCCGAAATCCGGAATTTTTCTGAATTCCGGAATTTTTCCGAAATACGGAATTTTTCCGAATTCCGGAATTTTTCCGAATTTCGGAATTTTTCCGAAATCCGGAATTTTTCCGAATTCCGGAATTTTTCTGAATTTCGGAATTTTTCCGAAATCCGGAATTTTTCTGAATTCCGGAATTTTTCCGAAATCCGGATTTTTTCCGAATTCCGGAATTTTCCGATTTTACTTTCCGGATTCCGGAAAGTAAAAATTCCGGAATCGGCCATCCCTAATATATATATATATATATATATATATATCTTATATATAAAAGAGAACGCACAAATCCTTTGTTCCCTCATCACGCTAATACGGCTGAACCAATTTCTTTCATTTTTGGGGGGTTATTAGGATTTGGACCCTAGATGGTTTCTATCATATCACTTTAATTTTTAATTACCAGTGTCTTGAGATAATTGACCATTCAAGTGTCCATAACGTACAAATCCTTTGTTAGTTCATCATAGGTAAAAATAAACGTATTTATATGCAACCCGCATGACCGTGTCACTCGGCGGGTTAACATAAATGACAGGCGATATAATGTTAACATTTACTGCAATCTACTATGGTTTTTATCATATCACTTGAAAGCGAAAAAGTAAAAATTATCTAAGTAACAACGTTTATTGCGTTCCGGGGTGACCGCAGCGAAGCGGGGCGGGTTAACATAAATGACAGGCGATATAATGTTAACATTTACTGCAATCTTCTATGGTTTTTATCATATCACTTGAAAGCGAAAAAGTAAAAATTATCTAAGTAACAAAGTTTATTGCGTTCCGGGGTGACCGCAGCGAAGCGGGGTGAACGCTGCTAGTATATATATATATAATATTAAATTACTAAGCATTCGAACTCGACGACTTTAGTGGTTGGAAGAAGTCATAATATACTGCCGGTGGTGCTTATCCTTGACACTCTCAAGCTATGAACAAAAAGTAATTTGTCGTGTATATATAAACACTCTGAACCCCAACAAAAATTTCTGCCTATACCACTGATACTAGAAGGAAATATACAAATTAACTACAATTATTCAAGAAATTCTATTACCTTATTTCAAGCGTTATTGGTCTAGTAGACACGACAATGGCTCGCATAACAAATAACTTTGCTTTAAGCTTACGTTTGCATTTACATTAACCTACACTCTGTGCTGCAATAAGAACTGAAACTGAATAAAAGTTTTTGTGAGTTCAAATTAGTACCCGTTATAACGAGGACTGAAATGTAATGAAGCGTCTTTTGTTTACCTAAGGAATATATTAACCAGTTCTTTTAATAACGTAGCAAGCAAAGTGTGATGGTTGAAAGATCGTGAACTATTGCTTTCATAATTGCACACAATACAGCTTAAAAGAAGGGGAATGAGAAGGAGAAGAAGTAGAAAGTACGTTTTGGATTTCTTGTGGTGATAGGATCCATTATGAGGGTTTTCAAAAAAAAAATATTTTTCAAAAAACCAAAAGAATAAAAAAAAAGAGCGATCTACTCATCTCTGCACCAATTTTCCTCGAAGCAACATGATGAGAAGGCGAGTGTTCGTTGTTATGGTTTGTAGGGCGGGAGATGGAATAGGGAAGGCTAAATTTTCGCTCAGAGTAAGAAGAAGTGGCGTCTATAACTGGAAGAAGATAATTCGCTTCTCGCTCTCTCTCGAGATGGTGATTTTGCTCTTTTGTATGAAGGAACCATTATCATTCTTGTGTTGAACGGGAGAAAAGACTTCTGATGAACCAGACATAACAAAAGGCTCTTTTCGTCCTTGCTTTATTCCCAAATTTTGTGGATACTGCTTTTTTTCTTATTCTTCGTATAGTGAAGACATTATGAAACTTGATCTAAGCTTTTATATTGCGAATGAAGAGAGATTGTGTCTGTATTAATATTCTTTTTTTCCTTTTTTTCTTACTCTTCTAAATTCTCTTCTATATGGCCTCGAGATTGCTATCTCTATCTGGAAAGAACACATTTTGTTGTTGTTGTTGTTGTTTTCTGAAGTGAGTTGAAGCGAGGGAGTATCTTTCAAAGTGAAACCATGACCTAGGTTAGGGCGGAAAATCAAAACTTCTTTCAGAGTAAGAGCGAACATTTAATTTCAGTTGATGTGCTACAGAAATCTAATTACGTTCAGATTTATTAAATCATGCTGATATAATGCTGAAGCATCTCTCTCTTTTTTTCTTTATTCGTAAGTCACACCAATTGAAGAATCTAATTTGTTTCCCTTTATTGCAGTAGTAATCGGAAATAATTGTAGTAACAAAGTAATTATTGCTTATAATTAAAATATAAATTGAGGCAACATACGACTCTTATTTTCTAAATAGAATAAAATTTCTAGTTGTACGTCCTTCACTTATACCCTTTAGGCCAGCAGTAGCCAAACTTACGAAGCTTCTGAGCTACCATATCATTTTCAAATTCTACTGTGAACTACCAACCAAATGATCAGCATTAAAAAAATACGAGTACATTTGTTTATTGCCTATAAACTTAGATTTCTAGTAAATATCAAATCAAACTATCCAAGTTAGCAAATGTATGATATACACACGGTAACCAAGAAAGGTCTGTCGCTTTTTTACCCCTCATCTTCGAACATCGATATGTCACCTAAGACGTACCTGGAACATCAAAAATAGTACCCATCAGCATCGACGACCTTCTGCCAACGTTCGGAAAGACTATGGAATACATCAGGGTAGAACTTGGTGAGCTGTAAAGCGAAGAAGGTATCAAGTGCATTTTGCACTTCTACTATGGATTTGAATTGGCGTCCTCTAAGGGGATTGTCCAAGGAATGGAACAGGTGATAATCGGACGGTGCAATTTCCGGGGAGTATGGCGGATGCAATAGTGTTTCATATCCAAGGCGTAGAATGGTGTCCTGGATCATCCTAGCCACGTGGAGCTTAGAGTTGTCCTGTAACAGGAAGATCCCTTTGCAATTTAGAAGTGCTGGTTCCAGAGTTTTGAGTTTTTCTTGAACACGTCTCAACTGCTAACAGTACAAAGTTGCATTCATGCTCTGACCAGCTGGTACCAATTACCGATGCATGACGCCGCGAGCAGTCCATCAAACACACAGGAGGACCCTCTCCTCGTGCAGTTCTGGTTTCGGCTGTTTTGGAACCGGTTCATGGGATGCTAGTCAACGATGATGGCTCCCGTGGAGCTTCATAGAGGACCCACTTCTCATCACATGTCAACACCCTGTTCAGAAATGACTCCTTCTTGAGACGAGATAGCAAAGAAACACAGGTGTCTGCTCGCGTTACCTTATGGTCCGGAATCAAATCATGCGGGAGGGGCTGCGGCGGTTCAGTGGTAGAGCCTTCACCTCTGGTGCGTGGGGTCCCGGCTTCGATCCCAATCCCCGCCAAGTGAACTTTGTGGTGGACAAACACCGTGTGCGCGGCTTTCCTCGGGGTTCTCCCGTTTCCTCCCGCTTTCATCATTCCACCATTTCATTCATTACTCATCATCACGTAAAACTCAGATTTCATTTCATTTTTCAAATCATGTGGGATCCATCGACCCAACTTCTTGTACTTTACAAATTGATGGATTTGCTGCCGAATGGTTTCTCCACTTACACTGAATTGTAGTCCCAGTTTCTTACATGTCTGGCCACTGTTCGTCTCAATTGCTGCCTGAAGATCTTTATTTTGTGCATGTGTTGACCTTCCGACACGTGGTGCATCTTCCAGTATTTCTTCACTGTCATTAAACTTGTTAAATCGCCGCTGGACTGCCTGCGTAGTCACGACACCCTCACCAAAGGCCTGCCATATCTTCCGCTCTGTTGTAGCGGCGTTTGACCCCGGTTGGAACTCGTACAGTATACAGGCTGTTATGACACTCTGTGGAGGTCCTGTGTTCACTTTGTCCTTACACAAGTTCACGCTGTAATTGAACTGCCACAATCTGGTAGTGTGTTAGATATACCCACACCAAGAACTGACCTTCACGTTATCTCCATTCGCATTCAACTCACGGTGTGAGGGTAAATGGAACACAGACCTCCACAAAAAAAGACAGAACTTCCTTCGTTACCTTTATAGTTTTAGCGTTTAATAACATTCTACAATATTGTTAATATTTAAATGCAAAAAGAATTATCTAAAAATGAAGCATATACCAATCGATAGCTCTAAGGCTGTGCCTCAATTGTATCAAAATGCGATTGCGAATGCAAATTGGAGTGCCTCCAGTAGACTCGAAATGCAAATTGCGAAGACGGAATGAAAATTGCTAATGCGAATGATTTCAACATGTTATGATTACTCATCGAAACTCGTGCGAATGGAGCCTCGTGTGCAGTTCAAGTGATGCCGTTTTCAGCGCTAGAAGTGCTTATAGAAGCTGTGTTTAGGGAAAATTATAATTTTATCCAGTGTAATTATGTATTTAAAAAACAACAAAAGTAAAGAAACTAGATTTTGTATTTTTCTTATGTTTATTTATTCAAAATACTTAAATCTAAATAGAAGACTGTGTATATTAACACCGTTTGACTTTTTTCTTTGGGGGAGTTTTGAAGTCTAAGATTTATGCCAACAATTCAAGACCACCCAATGAGGAAATTGAGTGCTGTACAACGAAATTCAGTCACATTTATGGAAAACAGTCATGGAAATTTTCAACAAAAGAGTGCGTATGCGCCATGAAAGCCATGGAGGCCATTTACACGATATGCTATTCCATAATAACCATATACTGCTCACGTGGTTCGGATTCCACGTTAATCAGCAGGTCCACGTCTCATATAGTCTCGCTGCTGAAACGGACGCTAAACTCAACTCAACAACAACAACTGCATAGTTTATAAATCAGTAAAAAAAAATACGATATTTAATTATAAACCTGTTTTTTTTTAAATCAAAATTTCTTCTCACATAAATTTTGGAATACCCGTTACCTTCATTCTTGATTTCATGATATCGATAGCATATTTGATAGGATACAGTTAGCCTATATCTCAGCCAGATACCCGTGTTAATGTCTCTTTGGGAGAAAGTAGGTATCGCGAGTATTTTCTTTATGGGTAGTTGCATATTCGGTTCTCAGTGGAGCACTAACCTTGAACACAAACCCAAATAGTGGATATTCAACACCAATAAATTAATTATGAAACAAATGTCAAAGAGAAACATGCTAATATCAAAGTGATCAACGGTTAAGTTACGTAATATTGTGGAAAGTTTAAATAGCAAAAATCAACTAGAAACAGAATCTGAAATATCCTGTATGTATTTCAGTCTAAATTTATTACATTGTTCATGATATTAAACACATTTCTCTTCGTCTATTCCCTCATGAGCGTGAACAAAACAAACTTTATCTAATTTAACCTGTCAGTGCCATCTCTCCATGGAATCCTCAACTACTTAAGAAGAAAGGTGACTGCTGGCGCCCTCTGCTCTCCGCATTATGTAATGGACTTGAATGAAGCAAAAACAAGATAGGCGAACTCATTTCTCGCTTTCCAACAAGAAGGCACCTGAGAAATCAGGTTGAAGGAAATCAAATTGAGTCAAACAAGCGTGTAAGATGGAAGTAAACGAGCCATAAAAGAGGGAGAAAACCATCATAATACACAAAACTAATTGTGCGTGAAAAATCTAAACATTTAACCTCTCTTGCCTTTTCCCTTTAAGACATTTCATTCAATCTTTTAAAGCGGAACTTTGAAACAGTATAAAAAAGAAAAAAAGAAACGATTCTTCCGTCGAATTACAGAAATTCTACAATATTGTAAGCGGAAATGACGGAAACTAAATCAAACAACGATGAGATATATATATACCATATCTGTCAACAGATATCATTGAGAATAGTTTTCGAGGGAAAAAAAACTATGTATTTTATAAATTTTCCTAGAAAATTTAAAAAAAAACTATCTATTTTATAAACTTTTCGAGAAAACCGGGAAAACGATGTATTTTATAAACTTTTCGAGAAAATCGAGAAAAACTATGTATTTTTATAAATTTAAAATTTGATGCTGTGCGATGACCACGCCATCTATTGATACGAAACTCACACTGGAGAATACATTATTCAAACTTTTCCTTATGACACTAGCAAGACATTACTACATAGTATGGTTGATATGATATAGCCTAAATTTATGACAAATTTTAAAATTTAATTTTTCGTTTAACCATGGCCACCCTCAGCGGGAAGGGAAAAAGAAGATGTAATTACTCCCTGGATATTTAAAAGGTATTCACTTCTTCAAAATACATGTAAAAACAGCTTATTTTCATACTTATGTACTACTAGCGTCAATTACCTGCTTCACTGGGTTAAAATAAGAAAAATTAGTATTATGTTCCGTTAGTCAATCCCTTTTTACTATTACTGAAGCGGTCTCTGATATCCGTCCTTTTCGATTATTTTTATATGTCTCCCCCTCCCCCAAATTGCAGGGCTCAATTTGCATTTTAAAACATCAGAAGCGCCACTATTTATCTCAGCGATCCCGAAAACTATGGATTCGACACTAATATCGGTTATTTGGGATCATTTTCATATACTTCCCCCACCCCTCTCCTAAGTTTTACACTGCAAGTGAAATGATAAGAAGTATCCCTAATAGTTAGATAATAATCCCTAATAATAGCACTCCTAATAGTTACACATATACTTCTAATAATGAGTCACATACTTCTAACAGTGTCACTCATGCTTCTAATAGTGACACATGTACTCCTAATAGTGACAGACATACTCCTAATAGTAACACATATACTTCTAATAGTGATATATATACACTTCATATTGTGACAGATATACTACTAATAATGACGCACATACTCCGAACAATGACACGCATGCTTCAAAAACTAACAGTCGTACTCCTGTAACACACATACTTCTAACAGAGACAAGCATGCTTTAAATACTGACCTACGTACTCTTAAATAGTGACACATGTACTTCTAATAGTGACACACATACTTCTAATAGCGACACGCATGCTTCAAAAACTGACAGACGTACTCCCAATAGTGACAGACATAATCCTAATAGTAACACATATGCTTCATATTGTTACAGACATGCTTCTAATAGTGACACATATAGTTCTAAAAGTGACGCTCATACTTCTAACAGTGACACGCATGCTTCTAATAGAGACATCTACTCCTAATAGTGACACATATATTTCTTGCAGTGACAGAAGTATTTCTAATAGTGAAACACATACTTCTAATAGGACGAACATACTACTGATAATAAAACAGTTCAAAAATGTAATTCAAAACTATAATTTAACGTTCTACGATTAGGTTAAATGATCCGAATGATTAATGATATGTAATTATGAATGTGATTACGAGAAATGTTTATGGTGGAATGTGGGAGGAAATACATAGAAGAACCTCGAGAAAACCCATCCACACGATATTGCCTACCCAAACTCACATAGTCTAAAATCGAACTAGACAGTTGTTACACCAGAGAGGAACGCTATACCACTGAACCATTTTGTCTCTGGATTCGCTACAGTGAGACTCTATGATCTCCTGGTAAAGTCTAACTAATTTAGAAACAGGCCTGTATCCAGGGGGTCTAGGGGGACCAGGCTCCTCCTAAATTTTTGCTGCCCCCTTACAACTTTCACGGTAGGCTTGCAAATGAACTATAATATGGCGATGAACTATAATATGGTTGGATTGGGCCCCAATAACTTCAGCCCCGACCCTACATTTTTGGACTGGCTACCGGCCTGCTTAGAAATAATATGTTTACAATAGAAATTAGGGAAAACTATTCTAGAAAATAACTACTTTATAGAGGATTTATAGACTCCAAAACATTTGAATTGTAATCGTAAAATTCCAACACACTACGTTAGTGCCGTGGGAATTCACTATAACGGACAATATGATGTAAACAGAAAACAAATGTAGTGCCACTCTTATAGTATTTATATGAGGTGCTTTCATTTCGTGAACAGTCATGTTTTGAAAAAATGAAATGTAAATTTCGCTGGCATTATCTTCACGCTGTAATTCTTAGTCAAGAAAAATGTATATTCCTCGCTCTTTTCAGACATTTGATGCAAGCTAACGTGTCTAATTAAAACTTACATACTGATCTCGGAGTGTAATGAGAGCTGTGAGAAATAATGCATATCTTGAAGATTTTGAACATAAGTAATTGTATATATGCATTTATACACGTCTCCTCACTCTAGAAATGCAAATTACTCGTATGACCTTATTCGGAATCTTGTAAATTATTGCTTTAATATCCAATTGTAGTAAAGAAGAATAACTTTTCTTCTTGTAACCTACTGGCTGTGAAGTCCTATACTGCTAAGGAATATTAAAATGATTCATTAAATGAAGAATTGGTATGAGATATTTATTCCTCAGAACATGCCAGGTGTGGTATATAAATGGTGTCCTAATTACTATGAGAATGGCAATGTTTATATACTTGATATCTCCTATTTTATGGTTTTACAGTTTAGTAAGATGCATAAGTGCAGTATTATGTGTACCTTGTGCTATCTGATAGTATTTTGTGTTTTTTAGTGACAACTGTTATGCTTACATGAGAATTTCTCGCGTTTTGTAAGCTAATGAGACAGTCAAATAAATGAAATAAAATGAAAATGAAAGTATTTCTAACGCTTCTTTACAACAAACTATATAAAATGTGAATCCAGTGTATAAAGAGAAATCCGTACTATCTGGGCTTCCACCGAAATGTTTTCATAGAGACAAATAAGGAAAATGGAAACACAACCAGAAAAAACATAGATACAATAAATAAAGAAAGAAAGAAAGAAAGAAAAGAAAAGAAAAGAAGAAACTAACAGAAGAAAAAATAGTTATATTAACCAAGGTGTCAAATTCCATTGGAATTTCCGACATCATCTTTTACAATGATATCTGCTATTACAATAAAACCATTTTTAAACGTGACCCAATTATGTCGCTCAAAGCCAGCTTTCATGTCAGACATATACAATATTTATAACACACGTTATATATGTGATATGAGTTTTATAGAGTAAAGAATAATGGTCACTCGAGCAACGATTCCCAAATGCTTCTTCTAATGTTGCTGCTATAAAGTATCTGGCAAGGTGCCATGGTGACACAACATGTAGTCTGAGAAAGGGACATCAACTCGTAACATTAAAATGCTTTGTAATGTCTTTACGTATATGTGTGTGAGTGTATGTGTTGCGCACTTCAGGCTGTATATGTGACACTGAAAAGAGAAAGCATTAAATACTGGACAAGGTTGAAATTTTATAGCAGTCTAACATAACAAATAATTTATAAACGTGAAATAAAACTTAGTCAAGGAACAAACGGACTCATGCATTTGTTACTGCAGATATTATCTTTTTATATGTTTTTTGGTGGTGAAAGGATTTAAAAAAAAAGGCCATTGTGCTTTCATCACAAAATATCTGGCGTAGGAGATATAACTTGGACACAGTCTTTCGATATCTTCATTCTACTTATGCTTAGCAATTTAATGAGAACACCTGAAAAAAATGACAGTTACTATGTTAATACATATTGGACAATCGTTCTCACTCAGAACTACCCTGATGCGACATGGAATGGATTCATGGAGATCCTGAATGGTACCAGTGGATTATTAAACCATTCTGCGTATAGTGTATCTCTCAGTTTCGTAGAGAATATACAGAGGAACTCTGTGTTGAATTCGTGTCTCCAAAACGGATTATATATATATATATATATATATATATATATATATATATATATATATATATATATATATATATATATAGGTCTGGGGATTAGGCAGGTCAGAAAAGATGTTCAGTTGTTCAACTTCATCCCTATTTTCCTCAAACAACGCTGGAACAGCTCAAACTGTGTGAATGGGTGCATTTTCATCCTGGAGTATGGCACTATTGCCCTGAAATAATATCTGGACCATAAGATGCACATGGCCCCCTAAAATGATGACACAGGCAGTGACCCGATCAATAAGTGTCAGCAGAGGACCCACTTAAGCCAGGATATTGTGGCAGATGCATCGCCATGATTCACAGATCGGCGGAAAAATTGCAGATCATACACTTCTTTGAGTGCCCGCCAGCACTAAACATGCCCATGGTTTGAAATGAGGCGAACAATGACTCATCCAATCATATCAGACGTTTCCAGTTCGTTCAAGAGTTAGAGTGTGGAGTAACGGACAGTTTAAAGTCGCCGTTACACAAAAGATGTTAATGGATTGACACCATCAATAAACTTGGCCGAGGTAATCAATGTAGCTATCTATCACACAAAACAGAATTTTTAAAAATAGGTTTTGTTCAAGAGTTAGCGTGTGGAGTAACGAACGGACAGATGGACGGTTGTACTAACAGCTCAATCTTATAAGTTCCACTGTGTGATCCTAATGAAACTACCTAAAAAAACTAAAGAAAAGTCACACACACTACATGTCTCTTTCTGAAACACCAACGCTATATTCGACTTGTATTTAATTAAAATCTAACGCAGGATCAGATGGAACTTTATTCCAATAGGGCTTCGAATCTGGCCCACGAAAGAAAAAATATTATAACCACTCGCAGCCATGATTTAGTTCGTCCATCTGAATCAAACACTATGCTAGACCCATATCAACCAGTCGTGCTAACCACTCAGCCACTTAAGTGTCTGAAGCCTTACTAAATTCCCTGCTTAAGATTTGATTTAGAATAGGGGGCGTAAGTGTTCCTTCGAGAATAAATGGATAAAGTGGGTGCCTTCTGAAAGTGGGGTATAGAGTTCGATTTTCGTAGAGATATAATCTGATATAAAATCGTATCAGTAATTTAGATCCAACTATGCGTAGTAAGTTTCATTTCATATATCCTAGGTTCTGAAAAAGAACATTAAATTTTATTAATTTAATAATAACAGTTCGAGTTTTATGCCCTTATTCAACGCCGATTCTATTAAGAACTAGCACTACTATTAAGAAGGTCTCCAAACCATAACAGGCCGTTCCCCACTGCACTGTCAAACCTCCAAGACAACTGGATTACAGGACTGCGTCACCGGTCTGAGTAATAAGCAATAATATAAAAGAGATAAAAGTTTGAGAATATTATAGGTTGAACCCCAAATTAACTCGTGACCATCCAAAAATTAGCAGAAATAAATAGTATTTGACAGTTTTTTTTTCATTTTTAGGGAATGTTACATGTGAAAATTATTGTGTTTTAATAAAATTTGACTGCAAATATCAAGCTATATTTGAAATATAAGAAATAAATGAACAATCCTAGAAACTACATCAGTATTCCATAAGAGAAAGTTGTGTTCCCTTGCAAAAAGGAAAAGAAGAAAAAGGAAAGAAACCGTCCAACCCTGGAGAAATCTTGATGGTCAAATAATTGAGTAATAAATATAATATAATAATAAATGTAATAATATAAGTAGTAGCAATGAAAATACTACAATTGTGCTTTGAGATTAAACTGTTTATCTAGAACTTCGAAAACATCAACGAAGTTTGGTTGGGAAGAACGCATCCGTAAGCAAAACCAAACGTGCGGATCTACGGTTTTCTAAAATTCATGATTGAATACAGAGGCCGAAATTCCTTGTAGGCCAGAATTTCAGACTGGAAAGCTTATACTACAGTGGGTGGGTGGGTGAAAGTGGGGAGAACAGGGATTAGGGCAAGCATCGCAAACTCTATTTTCTCATGTTGCTTTTGTGTATTGATTATGGAAGACCAGCACATTGCGTGCAGTATCCTCACTTCTAATGAAAAAAATAGATATATATTTTTGTGTAGTTAGAATTCTCCCACACCAAAATCAAATGCATTATGTGCATATATGTATGTTCAGCGCTTTCCTATTAAAAATTTCAGATTCTCTCCCTCTCTCTCACACACGACTGACATTTGACTCTGTGGAAAGCTAGGAGGAGTCACATTCGTCTTTTAACCAATCGGGTTTCTGAAAGCGTTGCCCAAGAGGATGACGGGAAACCGCGTTAAGAAATTGATGGGAGGTGACGTAATTCTCCAGAACACCTGCGAGCGAGCAGAATGCCTAAATTTCTTAACATAACCAATCAGTCTCCTCACTCAGTCGCCTCAAATGCCTCAAACATATTCGAAAGTACATATTTTCTTCTTCACAATAACAAGAAACATAGTACTTTGATTATTGTGAACATACAACCATAAAACGATTACGCATTTGTTTCTCCATGAGGCGTAGTAGATAAGTAATATATCTCTTATCTCTGGAATGAAAGGTTGGTATCTTAGAGTTCTTCAGTTTCCTAACACTAATTTTTATTTCGCAAATTCCTCTACCATTATTCACTTGAACTTACATACAGTTTTCTTTATCCTATTCGCCATGATCGTTAGAAATACTAAAATTTCATTTTGCCTTTTTACATATGTTAGGAAAGCAGTGGACTTGTCCTCAGTATTGTCTCAATCAATAAAAAGTCAAAATAATATCATAAATTTGATCATATACAGGGCCACTGATCTAAAAATCCTGACACTGCTCTTGGTAGCATTCTCGTAAAAGGTGACCATAAAACTTTAAAATGTAGGCAACATAAGATGTTACCTTTAAACTGCTAGTAATCATGTAAAAGCAGGCGATCAGGTAATGCAAGTATGTAACGAAAGTTATGCAACATCTATGTGTAGAATGATTCACATTTTGGATACTCGTGTTGGGATTCAAGATTTAAGTTATTTCTTTTGTTTTTATTTTCCTAGGTGCTACAGACAACAGTCTTAGCTAAACAAGACCAAATTTTTACACCGGCGGTAGGAGGAGTGCAATGGCTCAGTGCTAGAGCCCTTACCTATAGTGCATAGGGCACAGGTTCGATCGTAACTCATGCTAAATAAATTTTGTGGTAGTCAAACATCGTATGTTTGGGCTGTCTCAATTTCCCCCGTTTCCTCTCGCTTTCTCCATTCCACTATATCTTTCACTATCATCATCAGCGTCTCCCTTAGCATCGAATCATATTCATGAGACGTTAAAATAGAACTTCTATTCCTTTTTTTTTTTTCAACATGAAGATCCAGCGGTGTAGACTAGTTTTTCTAAGGAAGTCCATGACGTTTTCAAGAAGCCAGGGTTTCACATACTAAAAGCAAATCGAAAGTCTCCTTCCAGAATAAGAAAACAATAACTCACTACAAATACATACATACAGTACAAATATAATACAGGTAAATGTAAATATTATTATTATTATTATTATTATTATTATTATTATTATTATTATTATTATTATTAAATTTGCAGATTGTAGCAATCTACTTTAATAAAATATGATTTTTGACAGCGTGTAAAGTTAGAATTACAGGTTGTAAACAATCAAATGAAATATTTCAGTATAACGTCCCATGAATATGTCTTTTAGGCTAAGGTAGACGGATTATTAAGACAAGTGAATGATGATGAAAGATTTGGTGGAGTGACAATGTAGAAGGGAACGGAAGTATGTCGAGAAAATCCACGGGCACAATGTTGTCCCGCCACAAACTTATTTAGCCAGGAATCGAACCAGGACCCCACGCACTAGCAGTAAGTACTCCACCACTGTACCAACTTTCCCCCATTCCCGGTCTAGAAAATGTACAAATGAACTAATCATAAGGAAGAAAAAATTGTTTTTGGAACTTTCTTTGCTTGCCTTTACTTTTATAAGGCTATAACTTATTAATAAACCTGAAAGAAAATTTAAGGCTAAACTCAGACACTGTTACACAATAGTGTAGTCAAAAGTTCCAGCCAGTTAGGCAAATGCGAATAACAAAATGAGTGGTTAATTTTTGTTGTTTTAATTATTTTAACATGCTGACGTATTTTAATATGTTTTTACATATCATATACCTTTATACCTAGGTATATACTGTGTTTTAATTTCATATTCCATTACAAAAAGTCTTTATTTGCTATGAAACAAATTTTATAAAACATAACTGACGAATTCGATTTTGGGGGAGTCAGGAAATTGATTGAGTTGGCTGACCACCCATTTCCCTCTCCCGCTGTGGCTACGCCTCTAAGGAGATATTTTAGATGAAAAAGGTATTGAATCAAATGTTAATGATTATTCTAATCTATGACATACAAAAACATGTTTTTTAGAAGTTCTTTACACCAAATTTCCAGATTCATTATAGAATCTAAAATAACTTGTTATTTAGATATAGATACGCGAAATTCTATTGATTTTAGTGAATTATACAGTATGTCCTTATAAAACGATGATATAAATATATAGTAGTTGTAATATGAATATACTTCTGAATGCGAAAATAAAATGCCAGTTTTTCTTATCAAAGATTGATGTCTTGTTCAAATGATGATCGTATTTCTTTTCTTTCGATTCTGTTTGTAGTTATTGATTCGATTCTTGAAGCAATCAATTACTATGGACATTATAGAGAAATATGACCAATGTTGTTTTCCATGAATAGATGGACTATGATCAAAATCAATATATAATAATAAACACGTATTTGATTATTGATTGCTACTATTAATGTGTGATTATATTAAGAAGTAGTTATGTGCTATACCACACGTTTTCTACATTCCAAGACCATTAGAGATACAGTTGAGGATTTAAAGTGCCATCTTTTTATTTAAAAGTATTGCGATACCTAGGATTAAACTACTATAATGCACACATCAACCAAAGAATCACAAATCATGTACTGGTGGAAGTTACCATGCACTATGGTTCGCCACTAATTTTTGCTTTTGAGCGACGATAATATATATATATATATATATATATATATATATATATATATATATATATATATATATATATATATATATATATATATATATATATATATATATATATATATGTCGTGAAAAAAATCATATATGAAATTTCAAAGGACTTACAAGTCTCAGTTTTCCTACAAGTCGAAAAATTGATTTTTAGATGTATGTTCGTTCCGGTGTAAAAACAAAAGCAAAAATGAAAAAGAAAGAAAGAAAGAAGTACATTCACCAAGTGGCCATACTGTTTAAAGTGTCCTGACCAAACTTTAAACTTAAAATTGTCATAAGATTTTTCTAGGAAGGAGTCTTGAATTATCTTCCTATTCCACAAAATAATGGTAGTTTACTAAAGGATGGAAATAAAAAAATCATGTCAGTAGGGACTGCCATGTGATATGGATGGTATCTTGTATCATAGTGCTCCCGTGATACGGTTTCTTCATTTTGGCTAAAAGGTCGTCACGCAGTCTCTGGAAACGTTGCTCTGCACTGAATCCACGTCCCACTTCAATCTTGATACATTAAAGATTTTTGTTTTTCCGATAGATAATGCTATGGTGCTTCAATTTTCCTCCTTCTCCTCTACTTTCTGCCCAATCACAACACTTCATGGTCTCATATTCGGCTATCAGCTACGGAGCTCTTACAGTGCTGAGATGCACAAGCTTGACGCAAGAACAGTTTTGTCACTACCCTTTTTTTAAAATCCAAACTTCCATCACTAGCGGATCTATCCCAGGGTTGGGGGCCTACTCCCCTCAGCGTTTTGAGTGACGAAAATTATTGAAACTATTACTTATATATTTTTGAAAGTTTATAGTGAGCGTTGCCTTTCATTCTTTATGAAAAGTTTGTGAACCATTAGATATAGTTTTAGTTTTAGTTTTCCTATTATACAATGTGTATAATATTCAAAGTTCACAATGTCAAAACATGTCCAATCCAGCCATAGTATCCTGTAGAAGAGAGTTAAGTTGGAAATTTCTGCAGGACCCATGAAAAATTTTACTTGTAAATTCATGATACACCTATCATAGTCTGAATTCTGGCCGGCCACCCAGGTTTTACCTTCTTGATCCGCCACTAATTTCCATTATCCTATTAATTTCTAGTGTGATTCTTGATGTTCCGAGATAAGTACATGAGCAGTTTCCAAATGATATCTCGAGAATATACTGTGCTACGTGAAGTATAATGTGCTGCTGCTGCATCATAAACAAGAAATATAGGAGAACTCAAGCTTCAACTAGCTTATCTGCATGTTCATTAGGACTAAAAATATTATTTAGGATATCCTAGAAGCATGGCGCAATGTGTGAATAAATTTATATATTGTTTAATGTGTGCCAGAAAATGATAAATGAGTTGAAGATTTAATCCAGCCTTACTTATAATGTAAAAACATGTCAGTCAGTGGGTAACGATAATATGCAACCTTCCAAACATTTAACAGTTACAGCTTTCATAAACATTCACAAGATTAAAATACTTTGATATTCTCTATCCTCATTATAAATATAAGACGCCTCAGTCTGACAATCACAGTTATTTCTGCTATTTTACGGTCAGGCTAACAAATGTCACTTGTTGTGCTGTTTCCTATCCGACACTAAGAAATGACTCTAACGTGAAGACAATTTGCAGAAAGAGCGAATGCTTAGAGGCATCAACTTGTGTTTTAGAAATATATAATTGCTCTCTTAAGACAGTAGAGAGGATCATGTGAAAGGTGCATTTATACATGAATGGGATATGGATAATCACCGTTAAAGTTAAAGTTATAGATGTGCTAAAGTAATGTAGCCTGTACTACTACTATTATTTGTCAGAATTCTTATTTTCCGTTCACTACATTACAACGTGTACGTCAGCAGTAAAATTTTGACAGAGTTTATATAGTGTAGGGTGACCAACCGTCCCGTAAAAACGGGATTGTCCCGTTTTTTCACTACCATTCCCGGTGTCCCGAAAAATGTTCCCGGGATGCCAAAATATTCCGTATTTACGCACATTGGGTACAAAAAAACTTTCCAATCTAAAATTTCGTAATTTATATTATTATTTTCTAAGCTATGTGATCATATTGGAATATGTCTAATTACTGAGCAACGTCATTACGACGTTTGCGATAGTGGATGTGGTGGCTGCACTGTTTTCCCTCCTAGGCATCCTCCTCCAAGACTCCCACTCCGCAGACGACAGTGCAAGGAGATTAAGTCTTACGAAAAACAAACTGTTTTTACTCTCTGTTTCGGGCGGTGGAAGACTGAGGCGCTGTCATCAATACAGTACAGTGTTCCTGTGATTTAACTAAGATGTAACATACTGTCATTTACGAAAGGTGAACAGAAGTATAGAAGTATAAAAGTGAAAGTAAAAAGAAAAATAGTTTTAGTAAAATAATGTTTAAAACTGAGAAAAAGCAAATAAAGGAAGTTGGACTCCAATGCTGAGAGTAGTTCGTTATAAATTCTGCTGGTGACAGATTTTGTTGATTGACAGGTATTGATGAATGTTTTATATATTTTTAGTAATGTTTTCAAAATTTCATTTTTTGTTAGTTGCATATAGTTATTTCTTATTTAATTAATTCCACAACCTTTTCAATAGGTTTTAAAATGAAAAAGTGTAAATTTGCCCTTTCTGTGTGTGTGTGAGAGAGAGAGAACGAAGAGGCAAAATATATATATTTAGGGAAGCAACCTATCCAAAAGTAAAAAGTTGTCCCGTTTTTTTCCAGTTGACGATTTGGTCACCCTAAACAAGTGGCATGTAGAGACCTATACAGCATCCTAATACAAGGTGATTAGGAAGCACAGCGAATATCTTGGAAACGAATTATCCAAGATAGATGGTTGTCAGAAAAAGTATTGGAAAGATCTTAAGCCAGCAATGGATCAACAATTGAAGAGCCTGGTGGAAGAAGGGCCAATCCCACTCCTCCATGAAACATGAGTTTTGTGGCTAAAGTGTAAGCTAGTGTCACCTTGTGTTACTCATTGGACTAAAACCCTAAATGCATTGTGGAAAATGCAATAGTGTTCTGTATCTACTCCTACAAACTAAAATACCTACGTTACTTAGATCTTTTTCTATGTTAAAAAGTGCAATTCTCTCCAAATCAGAAAATTGTGGGACAGGCCCTTCTTCCATTGATTCTGAATTATTGCTAATGGTAGGTACGCGTTTCAAATTCTCATTGTTGATATGTGAGCATTTGAAATTAAGAAATAAATGCTTATACCTTGTTCTGAAAAATCATATGCTAACCCTGTAGGTGTAAGAATTTCTAAAAACAAAGATAGTTAAACTAAAATTTAACATTCCGGGGTATAACAGGGATATTTTACTGTTCTGTCTGGGTAGTCTAGCTGGGGACTTCGTCCCTAGACCCCTGCATTTGTTTGGTCTACTGTGGCACATCTCATCATTCAGCTTTTGTTTCTGTTCTTGTTCAGCAAATATACCTTTATGGAATTATTCTTTGCGAAAAACTTAAACCCTTTTCTCCCTTAGAATACGTTTTTCAAAATCAAAGTAAAACGTTAAAAACCCATTTCGGACCAAGAGCTAACTGTATAAAAATTTCAAATGGTTTACCCGTTTATCGCTGATGATGAGACTTCAAAGTCATTATTAAATATTGAAAAATAATAAGAATTGCCTCAACTCTCTCGTTAAAAGCGGAATTTTCGGGAACGCTGGGTCATATGCCTATTTGTTTTCAATAAGGAGTTTATACCAAGTTTCGTATTCCTAACATATGATCTTATAATCTTATAGGGTTTCTGCATCTTATCATAACAGTTATAAATCCTATTCTTTTTTCTTTCCATCTTTCATCGTCATTTGTAGGGAAAATATAAAAGAACACTGAAACACATTTTTAATTCTTTTAAATGAAAATTCTAAATATCAAATTTCATGTCTCTAACCTTGATGGATTTCGAGATAAAACTACCTTAATTTAACATCTGGAATCCAAGCCCTTTTGTCCTATTGCCAAAAACAGAGTTCAAACTATCCACTTTTGGTCAAGAGTTATCATGTGGAGCAGTGGACATATAGGGGCGGATCCAGGGCAGACTTCTAGGGTGGGCGATTGGCTGTAATACTGCTACTTAGAGCTACTTTTAAGAGATCCCAACGCTGGTATGTTTTTTTAATATAAAAAGTAAGAAAGCATCCCTCTTCTGTGTGTGTGGGGGGGGGACGATCGCTCCGATCGCTATCCCCTGGATCCGCTTCTGCTAACAGAACAACCTTACAAGGCCCACTTGTAGCATGATCTCAATAAGCAATAGACAACGTAAATCCTTCCTTTTACAAAGCTGTGAATGGCTCGCTAACTTGATTTCGGCATGGAATATAAATATTACATAATCTTTGAATGTTTATTATACATCATGATCAAGTCGAGTATGAAATGTTCCACTAAACGTGTACGTGTATTATACACAAAAGCGAGAAAAAAAGAAAAGAAAAAAAGAAAAGAAAAGAAAAGAAAAGAAAAGAAAAGAAAAGAAAGAAAAGAAAATCAATTTCACACAGTTTTAGTTCAGATGAACTATAGATAAATAATCTGATGCCGAACTGGTTTAAGTCAATCTCGTTGTCGCTTTCAAATAGTTTTCCGCTGTCCCAAGAGATGGCGTTGCTGTTTGCCTCACGGAAAAAGAGAAAATCTTGGCCAGCGTCGGACCTTTTTTTCCTGAGAGAAAAAGCGATTGGTTTAAAACATGTTCGTGTGAGGTAATTCCCGGGTAGTACTGATTATAGTGGCATGTATTAAAATGTTTTGCAGGTGAATTAATGTTAGCAGTTGAGGGGCAAAAAGCATATCTGAGAAGAAAATAGAAAAGTTTCTATGGGTCATTCATTCCTCGTAGAATGAGAGATAACAATTAACAGAACTTGGAGAAAATATTCGGCGTTTTTCTGTTAATTTACAACAGCAAGATAGTATTCAATTTTCAATTCTGTTATTGAAGGCTATTGGTACAAAGTTAACAGTATGCAAAGTAAATAGTAACAACCATTAAAAGAGTCTTCATGAAATCAATAAAAAGAAGAAAATAATGTTTGATAAAGTACAAGTAAAAGGAAGAAATTAGAGTATCCAAAAGCATTGGATGTTCTTGTCAACGTTAAAGACTGCTAATCTTGTTTATTTGCATTGTGAGAGGCAATAATTTTTAACTCTTCCATTAGAGGCGCCACATAAAAGTCCCAAACTAGTATCGAACCATTGTCCCATCAATTGAAGTAACGCTTAATCAACTGGTTTGATAAATCTAACAGTAATAGTCATAGTTCTTGTTGATGAAGTTAGCATGACGCCTGATTGTCTGCAACCAACCGGATTTCTCTGATGATCTCGGTTGTATAAGCAGCAGACACTAGATAATTATTTATAACTAATTTTACAGTAAAACAATACACTAGAAAGAAAAACTATGTAAAATAAGTATTCTATTGTCATTGAGTTTACGTATCTGTATAAAATTCATCTAGTTCTAGTTCGTATGGAGATGCATAAAACGTAAGTTACAAAATTAGTCTCTAACAAATAACCAGAAAAGTAAGCTCGTTAAAGCGTTATAAAAATCACAAAATTCAACGTATAGAAACTAATCAGTAAGGTTCGGTTTCCTGAAATGTCAAGCTTTTATCTAGGATTCTTTTCCCGTATCTAATTAAATACAAACACAATATAGACACTTATGAACATGAAAATATTGAAATATTTTTGTAGGTAGAGTCAATAACGTACATGGGATTTTGCCCTATACCTTTTATTGTACAAGTTATTATACAAAGTAACTTTGTATTGACAATTTTTGACATGGGGTGAGTGGGGAAGATGGAAAATGGTAACATATAAAAATAATTGAAAAAGGCTGATACGTATTAGTGCCCAAAATCCATAGTTCTCGGGGTAACTTAGATGAATTAAGACACTGACTAAGCCTTTTAAGTCCAAACGCATGTCTTATTGACATAATAGGTTAAGGATGCGGTGAGAAGGTATGACAAGTAAAAATATTCGAAAACGACGACATTAGTATCCAACCCATTATTTTCAGTGTAGTAGAGATGAACAATAGCATCCTGATGGCATTCAACTAAAAGTTCAGTCCACATCGGCATGAGGATGGGTGTAGAAAGGATTGACATTACGATTTTTTGTCATTACATCTTCATTGGAAAGCGTATTCTAATGAGGGGGGGAGTTGAAATAATTTCAATAAATCTATTTTCCCTGTGCGAAGCATGGACGTTTCATCTAGGCTAATAAATAAATAAATAATGTACCTATCTCTTTAACTGCAATCAATTTTCTTAAATTCAGACACCAACATTAAAAAATAACAGACAAAGTCTGACCAAAGCATATATTAACTAATAAATAATAGCGTTACAGTTTCGGCAAATTAACTTTGCTTTCATCAGAAACCAACATTAACATGAACTCAATCGTGGTTATGTGGATTGCGTACGCTCTTGTAGTGCGAGAGACCCGATTCGATTTCTGATGGGAGCTAATATGGTTCGGATGAAACATCAGGCTGTAAATCCACGTCTCATATAGCTTCGCTGTTCAAGAGGACACTACTGTAAACTCAAATCAAATAATTAAAAAAAATGTCAACAAATATCATTGTAGTATCTAAAGGTTCTTGACCCATCTGCTTATTCCTAGCATTGAGAGCTACATTTTTTTTCGCAATATCAGGGTAGCTAAAAACCATTATAATCAATAGAGCCCAATACTTTTATTTTTACCCTAGTTTCTTCATTTTACCTCACAAAATAAAATATCATCTCCTTTTTAAAACTATTGTTTTCCAAAGCTATTTTACAGTTATTATTTTTAACTTGACAGTTCTTGATTGAATCTTAGGAGAGAGATGTTGTAGAAGATATCCTGCTATATATTTATGTTAATTAATAAACTCTGGTTATCTGTTTTAAGATCTTAATGATTCGACTAACGAACCTTGATTGTAATTAAATTTTTGAAGATTTCTAACTTTTGCTTTAAAGGAGCTACATACTAGAAGTCTCAAACCAACATTGAATAACTCTGTCATCTATTGAAATAGTGCTTACTTGTAATAAACTTAAGGAGTAAACTTGCTTGAAAAATCTCATCTGAATGCTCAAACTTCTTGTTGATATGAGAAGACAACAGAACTCCTAGTCGTCTGCAACCAGCCCAGCGTCTGGATTGCATAAACAACAGGCGCTCAGAATTTGTTTCTAACTAATTTATTTCACAATAAAACAATAAGATATGAAGAAAATTATATACATCAAAAAATTATATTGTTATCGAGTTCGTGTATCTGTACAAAACTTCGAAGTTCTAGTTAATTTGGAAGTGAGTGAAATTTAAGTTGTAAAATTTGATTCTAACAAACAACCTGAAATGCAACCTAAGAAAAGTATTGTAATAATCTGGTACAAGACCCAAAAGGAGAGTTGCGTTTTGCAATGTTCTTTAGACAGCTGACGACACGCAAAACTCTTCACTTCAATAATTTACAATAAGAAAGGTTCATTTCTTATTTAAAACAAAATTCCTTTTTGTTTTTTCTTTCTTTTCCTTGTTTCTAGATTTCACTCTTCAAACTTTTGTTCTAATGCTTCTTTTCTTATTCTTCTTTGTTTTTAACTTTCCCCTTTCGTATTTCTTTCTTTGTGGATTTACATTTTTTACCTCATTTTAATTCCTATTTCTCTAACTTTGTCTTCTTAATGTTTTCTTTTATATTTTTATTAAAAAGTCTTCTTGTAGTATATTTTCTACTGACAAATGATTCCAACTTTGATGAGTTTTATTATCAGAATTGTCATATTATTATTATTATTATTATTATTATTAGTAGTAGTAGTAGTAGTAGTAGTAGTAGTAGTAGTAGTTGTTGTTGTTGTTGTTGTTGTATATTAGAAGTAGTAGAGTAGTAGCAGTAGTAGTAGTAGTAGTAATAGTAATAGTAGTGGTAGTTGTTGTTATTGTATAGTAGAAGTAGTAGAGTAGTAGTAGTGGTAGTAGTAGTAGTAGTAGTAGGCCTAGCAGTAGTAGTAGTGGTAGTAGTAATAGTAGTAGTAGTAGTTGTTGTTGTTGTATAGTAGAAGTAGTAGAGTAGTAGTAGTGATAGTAGTAGTAGTAGTACTAGTAGTAGTAGTAGTAGTAGTAGTTTCAATGAAAATAAAAGAAGTCACATTCAAACAAAACAAGTCTGACTCACAAATGTTTCCCACAATTGATGTTTATATGAGCTACATTAACCTGCCTTAAGCACATCAAAACATGTAATGATATACTGTACTTTAAGAATGGTATAATATGGATATGTTGACATGTTAAAATCGTTATTATGTTCATTATGAATGATTTCTTTTCTTTCGTTTTACCACCTCCTTAGAATTCACTTTTACGGAGAGATACAATAAATACGGATATTTTGAAGGCACGATAATGACAAATTAATTCGTGAAATGTGAAATAAAATCTTTGTGCTGTTTGTTGACAATATCACAAGTTTTGGATTTATTTCATTAGTAAACTTAACGCCTTTCTTGCAACTTATAAAGGACTACTGAATATATATATACTATGGAATTACTAATTATATACTGTACATTGATTTATAAACTATGAACAAAATCCGTTTCAGTTCTATACCCTATGAGTATGGCCTGTAGATTAAAGGATACGAATAACTAATGAAAATGAATAGTTTGACATAATTGGTGGAATGAGAATGTTAGAGAAGAGAGGAGTATCCCAAAAACCACACGATATCGAGAATATCCACTTCAAATTTACAATGCCTGGGATCGAATCAGGGAATTCCTCTTACCAGAAATTGATGTTTTTACCACTGAGCTACCGTGTCTCGTGTGAACAAAATCCTGAATTATAGTTTTTTTTTTTACTTTAAAGTTGAATATTATTGTTGAAAACATCATTTACATGGTTGCTAGTTCTCCTCTGTTCGTAATATCGGTTGTTTTCCACTGCAGAATGAATAGTTAGTTGTTTGACGCCTACAATTAAGGAAATGATTCAATTAAAAGTTATGAAAAGGAGCGGAGGCAAGCGAGAGGAACACATCTCATCATTAATCTCACACCGGCGTCTCTCTGCTCCTCCTCCTCCTCTTCCTCCTCTCCAGCTCATCCCACACCCCTCCCCTCTCGCTCTATAATGGCCATATGCACGTAGTACACAGGGAATTTTCACGATCAATGATCAGAAGAGAAAAAAAAAATAGTTTTCACAAGCTTGCGCGTGATGAAGGGGAAATTTTATGTTGTTGAGGTAGGGAATTTTGTTACCAGGCGATAAGTGTTACTCTTACGCAATACCTTCCAAAATATGAGTTATTTTAAGAAATATAGAAAGTAATATAAGGGGGAAAAGAACAAAAAATTAACCGCGAAGAGAACATCTAAGTATTGAAAATAGTTAAGGATCAAGGTGAAACTTCATTTTTTCGGTAAATTATTTAAATATAAATTAAAGAAAAAACAAAACAGTCCCACCATTGCCATCCCCGCTAATCTAGTGGCTAGCGCTCGCGCCTTTGGCATACAGTATTCCGGGTTCGATTGCCGGTTGGAGAACCTTCAACGCTTTACGGTGGTTTGAGTTTCACCTCAAAACTTAAGGCTTATGTCTTATGGGGGTTTTCAGGATCTTGCCATTCCATACTACGGGGGTCTCCACACTTTTTAGTTTAAGCGCCACACTGACTTCTCCACTAAGTTCCAAGGACCATGATTTAGCTACCTCATACCAAATACCGTAGTGTTATCTCCATCTTATGGAGAGCGGCAGAATTAGGTAAAACGTCAATTATTCTTGATTAATCCAAGTCTTCGAGTGTGCTCGCGGGCTGTAGATTGAAGAATCCTGTCCTACTACCTGCCTCTTTCTGCAAATTCATTCATTATCATTCACTTAAATTTACTATGCATCTTCTTTAAGCTATAGGAACATGGGAAGTAGAACTGAAGATTTCCTTTCCTTAATAGACAATACAATTAATGGTGATTAATCTTTACTATGAACTTCATAGCTGAACTTAAAATTTATATATTTTCCGAAAAACTTCTTAATTGCAAGTATAATGAGTTTGAGATTCATTTGCAGTTTTGTGTTTTGCGACCTTATGCTTTATCGGAGTTAATGAAACTCTAGATGGGCGAAATCTTTCACCAATAAATTTCGAATATATCAATTAAGAAGCAAGAATTTCTGGAGAAAATAAGTAAATCTTCTCCCTGGAACGTAGACATCTGCAATTCTCACTGGTAAGGAGAAAATGATGGTAATCAGAAGTTTGTAACAAAGTATGTATATAGAGTGTTGAAGCTCGGATTTTGAAAATATAATAATAATAATAATAATAATAATAATAATAATAATAATAATAATAATAATAATAATAATAATAATAATAATAATAATTTGTTAATCTGTTTGATTAAAAATTATAATCTTTGCAGGAAACAGAATATTTTCAAAGTAGTTTTGGTTCAGTACAGTACTTATAATACTTAGAGGAACATTCACAAAGCCAATAGATTGCCATATAGTGTGTAGGGTTGCCACGCCTGAAGCAAATGTCAAAACACGTAGGGGAAAAAAAAACAATGTAAGCCTGTGCATCCATTTTAGTGATTTGGCAACGTAAGAGTTTAGAAGCAGACAGCAACTGTGTAAACTAACTAATAAACATTTCATAGATACTTCGTAGTAGATCTAAGTAAATTTCGAGCCGTTTTAATGAACAACTTTATTACTTTGTGGGAAATTTTCAAATCGTCGAGAGGGAAATTTTCAATGACAATAGGGAAAATAAATGGTAAAGAGAGATAGAATAAAAGAAAGAACAAAATGGCTTCCGAAAGTGCCACTGTTTGTCTATTTTCTGTTGCCTGCTGATGATTGAACAGAGCAGAACTTAACCAATTTTCACCAGGTTTGTTTATTCGAGCTCTCGTAGTTTGAACCCAAGTCTACTAATTTCCGTCGGCATGAAATGAAATGAAACGATAAGCTCTGGAGAATAAAAGCGACCTGACGAATGGATGGGAAGTTTAAAAAAAAGCAAAGAAAAAATAAAACATTTCGATGAGCTTTGCTATCTATGAATGTCATCGCGCTATGGTTCAAACACGAGAGACTCATTTTTCTTCTTTCTTTTATTTCGTCAGCCAATTAACAACGTGATATAGACTTTACCCTGAGTTGCTGAGGCATTAGATTGTGCATTTTTTTTTTTTGTTACTGTTTGTGACAATGGACTGATTGTTTTGTTTCTTTCAAAAGGGAGAATGTAACGAAAGAGAAAGAGAGACAAGGAAATACACACACACACATCGGAAGAAAGAGAGAAAGAGATATAAACAATATTCCACCTATGCACTGATATACATGATAGTCTTTTGAAAATTTGCCTTTTATCTATGACAGCCACATATTCATCAGGTTTTTGAAAGACGGTAACGTGAAAGGATACGATATATACGGTGTATATATATATATATTAGCACAATCTCTCTCGATTGTCATTATTCTAAAAGACAAAATGATTGCCGATGAAGGCGAAAAGAGAAAGATAGAGGACAATTCACTGAAATGTAAACAAATAAACAGAGCCCCCAGAAAAGCCATAACTAACTACTGAGGGCGTGGATGAGTATCCCATTAGATCTAAATGAAAATGTCAGTGTTATCAAGGTATCGCGTAGGCACTAGTGTGCGGGTGTATACAAGGGCAATGAACGGTAGTCTGAATCGATTTTCAACGTCCGAAAGACCGAGAAGAAATATTTTTTTAAAAAAAAGAAGAAAACAAGCTAAACTAAACCAATAGAGAGAAGATAGCTTTCCACACTTGAAATTTGTAAAATTTTTCGTATAGGAGCACGAATACATTTCTTATCATTTTATATAAGAACTGTTATATGGAATAAATTTACCTATATCCGGGAAGAAAGGTATATCTACATTGGGTACACCTACTCTGATGTTTAAGTCATAAGTCACTATTCTTCGCTCACATGTAACTTGAGCGAGAACTTGAAAACTGATAGGAAACAATCATCTGAGAGTTTCCTTGTTCTTTTTGTAGCCTTTAACAAGGCCCAAGTGACACATTGACCAAACGATAGATCAATCTAAAAGCATGTGCAAGATCATTTATTTTTTCCTTATCTATCTTTTGCTTTAGGATTTTCTAAAGTTAACTGCTTACGATTTCTTTTTCTTATTTCAAAATAACAGAATGACCGCTCTCAGCACGGAAAGAAAATGGTTTATGGAAATTATTTGCAAGATAAGAAAATGTTCTACCTGTTTTCTCTCCTTAGGGGTAGCGTTTTTTTAATGTCTTATATAGGACATATGATGTAAGGAGAATTCATATAGAAATTTTCAAGGTACTACGTCTAAACGTTTTGGAGATCTGATGATAGGTAAATTAGTGAATAAGTCAGTAGATTTATTATTTATGTATACAGAAATTCACATTTTATACACCTTCACTTAAAATAACATTTTTAACGAACTTCTCAATATTTAAAATAATATAATTGGAAAAGAAACAGTTGAATTTAATCGAATAATGGCCACTTTAAATACAGGGTGGTTATAATTAAAGTTCCAGTTTCAAAATACTCTTTAAAAAAAATAACTGGTCAGAATGACTTCAAATTTGAATTGAATATATTTGAAGAAGGGGGAAACGGTATTGCATAAGAACAAAGAAGTTGCAAATTGTATTAGTAGATAGCGCTTTAAGCGGCATAACGAAAGTACATCAGAACAAACAAGTTCGAAAGTGTATCAATAGATGGCGCTGTAAGCGGCATAATGACAGTGGATTCGGCTACAAGTGACATTTTGAATGGAAATACAACGAGTTTAGCATGAATTGAACATTAAACCAACTGTACTGTGCAATATGCATGATTGTTACGGTTTTGTGGCGGAAAAAATGAAAAATGAGGCCTCGCCGTGGTGGATGGGCTTTCTACTAACAGTATCACAACTTTTGAATGACTTGGAAATCATTTTTTCCGTCACAAAACCGAAACAATCATGCACATTGAACAGTACAGTACGGTTGGTTGGTTGCGTGCCAAAGCCACCGCATTTCCATTCAAAATGTCACTTGTAGCCGAATCCACTGTCATTATGCCGCTTACAGCGCCATCTATTGATACACTTTCGAACTTGTTTGTTCTGATGCCAAAATGCTTCTGCTTTCTTTAGGTATATTCAGTTCAAATTTAAATTTGAAGTCATTCTGACTAGTAGTTCTTTTTCTACAGCATTTTGAAAATGGGATCTTAAATATAATCACCCTGTACAATTAATCATTTTGGTTTCCACGACCATATTTTTGTCGAATAACCACAATTTAAAGAGGTATATTTAATAATTTTCCCATTAATATAATAATTTTCCCTTAACTACTTTTCATTTCCCTTTCTTTAGAAACTGGAAAGTAATTTTGGAGGAATTGTTTGGTTCTATATTATGGGAAGAGGAACCCGATTACTGAAGTGTAGATAGAAATTTTAATTTTGAGTTCTAGAAGATGTGTGCTAGAAAAAGAAGACACCAGAGACTTATTAAAGATGTCGAAATGAATGCAGGCTGGTTCTATTTGATAGATTTTCGCAAAGCACATAAACTTTATTCCTTCTCTAATATATGAGTATGTATTATACAAAATGAAGACTTTTAACTTTTTTTACGGTAGTTAAAAGATTAGAAATGAGATCTGAGAGTTTCCTCTTGGCTATATGGTTAGCATAATCACATTAAGTGCAGAAGACCAGGGTTCAATTCCTAATTGTTTGTTGTTTTTTTGATCTAGAGTTTGTTGTGTTTTCATCCCACGCTAAGCTGAAGCTTTACGTTTCAGATGACTCCGGCTAAACACAAACCAATATCTATTTAAAGTCAAATATAGTACATTTAGCATCGACACCCATTTACAGAGAAGCTATAATGTGATTTAATTTCGGTTCAGATTTCATATGTTATTTCATACAACCCTATACACGTTTTCCTGATACTAATACAATGTAAGGTACCTAGGTATAAATTTTGAGAAAAAAAGCTGAAGTATTATCATACTCCCGAAATTAAGACTCATACGGTAAATTTTAATTATTTTCAAAATGCTTGAACCCTTTATAAGCAGTTCTTATTGAAACACTTAGCAAAGTTAAGAACTTCATCTTGTTTAAAATTGAAAGGCCTAGAGTTCAATGGAAAATTATATATAGAGAGATTTATATATGAATACTTTTCATAATCAAAATTACAATATTTTTATGTGATAGGCAATTCGTGATCATTTATTGCTTATTTGATTAAATCATCAAGCCAATAATGCAGTATCGACTTTATAATTTCCTTGTGTATGACGTAATTTTGATAGCTAACTAACTCTTGTCTACTCGCTTGCCTGAAGTGTTTTGAGAGAAAACATGCACATAGTCTCCGCAGTCTTTAATTATTGCAGTTTTGTTTGGCAGAGGAGATTTAGTTTATCCTACCAGGAGTTGATAGAAGAGTCCACTAGGTCGATAGTTAAACCATTTTCAATCATTAGCAAGTACAGTTCGCGTTTCATGTATATACGCGAACTGTACTTTTAGATATATGTACAAAAACAATTATCAGTGTACCCTTCAAAATATTTTGGATAAGACCAAATTACCCTACATATTCTGAAATTTGCCACTACACACACATAACCTTCAGAAATATATTTCTTAAAATATAGTGTTTCGTATGAGGCAACCAAATCGGCGTTTTACCATGAATGATGCTTTCAAGTGCAATATTCTCTTATTAAAATTGAATTACTCAGCGGAGGTTTGTCAACAGAGCGTCACGAGCTCATTGATTCACGACTAACAACAATGGGTTAAAGTAACAATGGGGTAGGTCAATCACACAAAACATTATAGATAATAAGAACTTCTAGTCTTATTAACACTTATGACACATATCACATGATTACTTAAAGCTATCAGTGTTATGACATACCATTCTAGCGGTAAGATTATTACGACGTATCACATGAAACGTCTTAAGTATGATAAATGTGTATTGCAAAATATTTGTTATAATTAATATTTATACTATACACAACATAATACAATATTCAACTTGTTCATAAATTGGTGTCTCTTAAGTGTAAGTTTGGTCACATTTCCTATAACTTGCTATTATATTTTATTGATATAACACTTCACAATCATTTATATGAGCCATTTATCGTGACACAATACTGAAAACAATTAATCGAAATTAATCGGGGGGGGGGTGAAAGAAATATTATCATTTGTTCAATTAGTTTGGAATATTTTGTAAATATTACTTATTATTTTTTAAAAAAAAGAAATCAAAATCATGCGGCTAGATTTGGGTTTTTCTTTATTAATACACTACCTATTCTTTGCACAGGAAGAAAAGATGCACTGAAAATATTTGGAAGATATACAGGGTGCGGCACGTAAAACCGGCCCGTCGTAATATTCTGGTATATTATGTTTTTGGCAACACTTAAATAATCTACCTTCCTACCAAGAGATGGCGTGTCGAGGTCGGGTCGACTTACGTGACCTGCAGCAGTCACGTGCAGCCGCAGCCAGTGAAACTTGTCGAAACCAGTTGAGAAAAAGGCCTCATTGTGTTAAGCCGGGTGAGTGTCAGTGTGTGATAATGCCGTATTCGATACCCGAGCGTGCTGCCATTGTTGAAGGGTTCATTCTCACTGGATCTTTTGTGAAAACAAAGAATTTGTTTCGGGAGAAATTTCCAGGACGTTCTGTGCCAGCAAAAAGCACCATTCAGGAATTGATTGAAAAATGGCGGCGTACAGGATCGGTTCAAAATGCTCCCAGGAATAGACGACCATCTGTCTGCACACCTGAATTAAAGATGCAGGTGGAGGAGATAATGACAAGAAGTCCTCGAAAGTCAACCAGGAGATTGAGTAGTCATATTCAATACATTACATTTCATTTATGTGTTGTAGTTAATCATGTTCAATACATTACATTTCATTTTGTGTGTTCACTTTACGGGCCGGTTTTACGTGCCGCACCCTGTATTTGAGCACCTTTTCTAAGTTAGAATGTGTACTTAAATTGAAATGAAATAATAAAGTCCCAACACATCTCAAGTGCTAACTATATTCAATTCATTGTTAAAAAAATGAATCAATTAAAATAAAACCCATTTTTGGATCAAAAGATCCAATATGTTTCAGTCAAAAATTTTCTTGTGGGCCTTATATCTGTAGAACTACATATAGTGTAGCTAAATCCAAACTATCACTTAACTCAGAATCATGTGCTTATTCCTTTAAAAAATACGAAAACTTTACATAGGGGCGGTTCAAAAATTGTGTGACCCCTGATCCAAAAATTCATCAAAAGATGCAATATATCTCAATCAACTATTTTCTTGTAGGCTTTATATCTGGAGAACTACTTAGAGTGTAAGCAAACCCAAACTATCGCCTAACTCAGTATAATGTGCTTACTCCGTAAAAGATACGAAAACTCGCTTTAGGGGCCGTTCAAAACTTTTGTGGCCCTGAATCAAAAAGTAATTATTGGTCAAGATCGCAATCTTTTGAAGCAATTTTGGGATCATTCCTAAAATCCTTGGCAAGAATCGCAATCTTTTGATCCATGTTTTGATCATTCCTAAAATTCTTGTTCCAGGTAGGGTTCATATTTTAACCAAAGTGTAATGATGATTGAAAAAAAAGAGTTAATCCAAGCACATTATCATTATTATTATGTTGAAACACTTATTTTAAATGGTTCGACTCTTTCTTCACTTCTGATATTTTATAAATTCAAATTACAAAGTGTAAAAAATGGTATCTTTCCTTCTTTAGAAGCAGAGTTTAAAGGAAACGTTAGAACATGTTTAAAATTATTTTCAATAAAGAGTTTATAAACCGAGCTACATCTACCTAACTTGACATGCTCTTGAAATACTTTGTTTTTGCTCTATTTAATCTCACACTTTCGTCGTGATATGCATTTTAATCAAAGTAAAATAATAAACACTTAGCTCGATCCAAGTAATAACTATTCTCAATAACTCATATTACACGGATTAATGGTATAGATTTGTATACGAAACAAATATACAAATAAACAATCTTCTTTGTTTATAAGATAATGTCCATGTTTTATTTTATGTTTATAACTTCTGATTCGTATGTTTAGTGTAAATACGTTATGGTTTTGAATCTTTAATTTCAAGACGAATCCGCATATTTGCAATAAGCATTTTGTTGTTTATTTTCCATCAAAGCAAACCCAAGAAAAAAAGAAAGTATTTCAACCTTTGTACCATAGGCTCAGGAGAATTACGATGCAGACTAGTTGATCCAGCCTTTTGTGCAGGTAAAATCCAAGAGCTTTTACTTCAAGTCCCTTGCTAATTTCCTTCGCTCTCTGACAAATTAGGGATCTGGGTTGCTGCCGTAAGGGCTTACACGAAGGGAGAGGAGAAACATAGGGAACGGGCTCGTTAATTATAGAAAATAGTTGCTCCAGGTGAGTCATGTATTTATTAAGGTAAGAAAAAGATTTAGAAAAACACGCATCGTCCTATCAACAGAAACTTAAATGATAAATGTATGGGAGCTTGGGTTTTCTAATTTATGGTTCTTTAATTCTCTAAAATTGACCTAGTAAGGAAATTCAAAACTCATTATAATATTGAGGTACCAAGAATATGGTATTTTGTTACGAGATTACAAAGGAAAGGAATAAAAAGGAAGCGAGAAGCAAAACATAAAGTTCGATTTAGTTAGATATTAAGTTGGTAATGAAAGGACGATATGCTCTCTAAAATTAAGTTAAAGATTTCTGAAACACGTACACATATACATATTGGTTTTTGAGCAATGCTCTGCATAAACTACAGTAAAGTTAACCACTTTAAATGTTAATAGCTCCATACAACAAACATGTACAGTAACGATATACCGCTTAGTAAATTCAGCAACTCCAATTTTTTCTTTGGTTATGTGGCAACACACATGTGACGTTACACAAGATGGTGACCTCGTACAATGTAGAGCAGCGTGTTTTCATTGTGAACAAGTATACGAAACCTAAACCAATTATGATCGTGCAGAGACAGTTTAAACAACAGTTTAACTGGAGATGCACCCTCGAAACCAACAATTTTGAACTTGGTGAAGAAGTAAAAAAAAATGAAAGGAATAGTTCAAACCTGCAGGAAGTGCAGAAGTACAGCTATTAATACTATCAGAAGTGCTGCCCTCAGGGTTCGAGTGTACTTGCAGAGATGTCATGCATATTTTGGACATGTTTATTCAAAATCCAGAAAAAAGAGAAAGAAAGAAAAAGAAAGAAAGAACTGAATTGCTGATTTCAACGAGTCATACATCGTTACTGTACGTGTTTCTTATATAGAGCTATTAAAATTTATAATGGTCCACTCTGCACTACTCATCCCCCTGGCTTTGAAATTCATGTCTGACCGCAGTAGTTATCTTACCAGCTTATGCCCTCATATCCATCCATCCAAGAATGGAATGAATAATCGGGATACGACTGATACAGGAAAGATTTTAAACTCTTCCCGCTCCGCCAATCACTGGTTCGAACCATCACTGGTAAGCTCTACCAAAAGCTCAGAAACATATCTTTCGCCATCTTTAAGTCAGTTGTTAAGGCTAACGAAACGATTTAAGTTAGGACTCATAGGCCCGGCCAACAGGAATTTACGCCTGGAGGTGTGTAGTTCTCTGAGTGTGTGGAATAATTAGGAAGATTTCTTGCTTTGGATTGCCACTTCTGATGAAACATGGATCTCTCTACAACAATCGTAAATGATCAGGACAATGGCTAGGTTGTACAGTAATCAATGTCCAGAAACATGACACAAACCACAATAGCTTTACGTGTTGTTGTTGTTATGGTGGGTATCATCCAATATGTCTTTCTCCAACCATAAAAAACTATCACTGTGGATCGTTATAGTTCTGAACTCCAATATAAATAACCCAATCTTGTCCGCAAGCATCCAACAATGGTCTACAGAGATTATGTGTTCATGATGCAGGAAATTCACACACGTATATCTTAAAGGATGCTACAGACTTTCAATGAATTACAAAATGAAACTCTTCTTCACCGCATCGTATCCTGCTGATGTCTTTCCGTACAACTATCACCTCCCCTGCATCTCTAACGCTTCTTGGAAGGAAACCAAGACATGTCTTGATAACTGGGCGATGCAAGGCACGGCTGGGAAAATTTTCGCGCCGCAGATTCCAGACTTCTTTTGTCATGGAGTCCGATTGTTGGCTGAACGATTACAAATGTCTGTGGTTGCAGGCGACGATTGTTTTGATTAACCAGGTATTAAAGTTTTGATTTGTTTTCGTTTGAAAATAGTGCATCTGGAGCGGACAATTTATCCTCGGTGCCCATAATAAAAACGACCATGCTCTTCAGATGTACTCGAATCCAGAATGAGTTTTCCATTACAACATTCAGACTAACGGTATTGACCACTCGACTACACAATATTGGCACCATTAGAGAATACTCGCCTTACATTGGGTAGTTTCTCTTATAGTACACGTCAGCCAATTTCTTTAGGGAGATATAAACAGTAATCGGGTATAGCATGAAATAAAATTTATATAGTATAGATTATGTCAACATTATGTATAGATTATGTCTCCTGCTATCAGTAAAACTAATTATTGTAATTCGGGGTCCTAATCTAACACACAGGAGACATATTGGATAATTATTTGGATTTGGTTATTTTTACATCATCCACCATATATTTTGAACAGCCACCATGAGCTAGTTCTTTGCTTAGCTACAAATAAAAAATACCACCATTTTATCCTACAAAGAAAGAGGTTCGTAATATTTCTAAAATAAAGTAGGAAAATGCTGTGGAAAAATCTAACGAGAGAACAAGCCGGTACACAGTAGCAAAGCGGTGTAAAAAAAGAACAACAGTCTCCCTATGGCAATGCCACAACATATGTTCGCTTTTTTATTGGTTATTTCGTGTTACTGGTTTACTACTCGCCTTTTTTCCTTTTGACACGCTACATTTCTAGTTACATATTTGTTGTAATATAATGAACATAGTATTACTATTATTACCATGCATTTTTGTACTCAAACGACCAATGTTCGTTTGTTTAGTGCGCCGAACCCAGGTTCAATTTCAGCGGAAACATAATATTCTGTGAAGGCTCAATCTTGCATGGGAATTATGGAATACATGAATTAAAATGCACGGGTTATCAGCATGTAGCCTACAGTGTATAGTAGTGATGAAAACCAATACACTGCTATGCCTCATCTAACTTAAAGTGCTCTATATTGTCAATCACATAAATTGTTCATTTATAATTTTAATATTATAAGAGAAATACCGTATTTATTCGAGAAAACATAGAGCAACGATTAGCAATCTCCTTTCACAATCAGAAGACTTCGAATTCAAATTCCGTGGCCAGCCTTCCTGGATCAGATCTTTCAATTGTATGCTCTCAGTTTCACCAGGTGAACCCCAGTATGATACCTTTAAACACAGACTCTAGTCTAGTTTTTCTTCTACCTCCTTTTTGATTGTCGTTCCCGTTACTGTTGATTGTTATTAATTCCAATGTAAATTGACTCATAGGTTATATCTAAAAGTTCTATTAAGTTCACTTAAATTACTGTTTATCATTGATAATTATTTGATCAGTTTATTCTTGTCATTTCCGTTCATAACTCGTTAATCTTGCAAACAAATGAACAAACAGTATTTGTAGCAATTCTATAATATTTCCATACTTTTAAAGTTCTAATCTCGTCGCTTTCAATACATAAGGGCGTAACTAACATTTTCATAATTTTATAGGAGAAGCGAAATAAGATTTTGTGGTATGTTCAAGTCAATATAACTTTCTGACTATTTTCAGGAAAGCTTTAATTTTTTGAACGCTTATTGGCGAGGGACAAATGTTCCTTTCCGTGTAGATTTGACTTTCTAGCTGTTCGTATGTCTTGATAAAATTGTAAAATTTTTAACTTACGCCCTTATGCTGTGAACAGATATATGTTAAATTCTAGTTCTAAAATAACAATAATGGCGTATGTTTTAGTAACTTTATTTTTCACATATTTTACAGTTTTATACATAATGAGCATTGATACTACAGTTAATGTTTTTTTCTTTTGTTATAATTATAAGAGTGTTTATTATGTTGTGTATAATATTTTTGTATGAAAAATGTAGCTTTTGCTGTACGTTATAAAACATAAAAAAATATTTTTAGGTAAGCATTATGGCTGTATTGACACAAAGGAAAGTCCTTTTAACAATGGACCTCAACAAAATCTTCGACATTTTCATCACTTTGTAGATTTCGGAAGTATGTGTGGTAGTCTCGCGGTATTACTCCCATATCGCACAAATTTTCCAAGTCTTTGTTCTTTTACTTAGAAATAGGTCGAACAGAAGAATACCGGAGTAATAGTGTGGGCTGGTTTAGTTCACAGCTTCTCGCGGAACATTTGCGTACCGAAAATCTGGAAAAATCATCTCTCATTCGGGTTTTGAACAAAACTCTCCTTAAAGTCAAAGAAATCATCTATTGTCATCGAGTGTACCTCGTATGGAAACGGCTTTTTGCGCGACATTCAAGCAACAGTTAACCCACTCTGTTGGAACGAACACATCCATATTTTTTTTTCGCATGCTCAATGGTACTACGCATGGAATCAACTTCCATTTCCGTATGTCCTGGCTCGAGAAATTTATGATCAATCTGATCTATCCTTTTTATATGAGTACTACTCACTGCATATATACACATTGATGCGAATTTCTTGTTTAAATTTTGCCCTCCGCAGCAGTCGGAATACATGGTCACGTGTTCAACTTTTGCTGATAATTCGCGTAAAGATTTAAGAACACATGATGCAATTTCATCTGGGCCTTTCTTTGCCTTTGTTTCGTCCCAAAAATAACAGTAGCTCTCATGAGTAGCAACATCGTAAATAGTAAGATTGTAAACGTTTAGTTTCCTCGCGTAATACAAAACTCCTGTTTTGCACGACGGCGTTAACACTTTCTGAAGATCAAAACAATTCACCTTGTGAGTTTTGTCTTTCAATGCATTCTCCTTGTCTAGTCTCTTTTCTTCCCTGACTTCATTCTTTTTTTGTTTGTGGTCCTCGTAATTTTGCAGTTCTGCTCTTTTTCATCTTCGGACAACTTACTACGAGACACATATTTTATTGAAACTGTGTGAGGTTATTGATTCTCTACCCTACTGTACAGCAGTTTCACTCTCAACATCTTAAAAGCATATTATAGATATTCTTTATTAGTACTAATTAAGCGTATGGCACTCCTTTGTTATAAAGATTTTCAAGGGTGTTCTTTATCGATAAACACTTGCTATTATATTCCTAATTTAAAATATTCATCTGTAGAAAAAAGATTAAATTAAGGAAAATATACTATACGTTTTTCAGGCAAATACTCTGTATCCCCTCACTGTCATCTCCAGCTCTGTACACACTGAAACACTATCATCATCATTGAATATCAGTAACCGGCAAATATCTTCTTTAGCAATAATTTTGCTTCGCCTGTTCATTTTATGACTTCCTTGCTCTCCTGCTTTTGACACAATAACTGTGTTGCTTCCTTTTTATTCAGTGCTTTTAAGCTCTTTCGCAAAACAAAAGAAAAACTTCTTTGTACGTCACTAACCAAGTCTCTTTTAACAATCAAACCCCTAAACAAATCCAAATCAACAATCGTAAACAATCAATGGGGGCATTTAAATACAAAGAGACCAAAAAATTGCTGTACTCATTCTGGCGTATGAGCGCCAGACCATATTACTGTGTACTCATATCGTTTAATACAGAAGGGCATATGTGTCATTTAAGCCCTTATGCTTTGAACAACTTGCTTTTATAACTCTTAACGCCCTTATGAAAATGACCCCCCTCAGCTGAACGGTTCGACGTACAGCCACAGAAATTTGCCAGCAGCTAGACATGATTGACATGTATCGGAAGAATTGAAAATCTCAAAATCCCAAAAAATGTAAGTTACGCCCTTATGTATTGGAAGCGACGATCTCGTTTATACGTATAAACCGTTCACGTAAATTCTACAATACAGTTAGTGTTTAATGGGGAAAATGTCCAAAGATAAGTAACGATTGATAGATCTTATTGCTCTGAACAAATTAATAAACAGGAGAGTAAAATCGAAGGAATGGAGACACATTTCATTTCTTTCTAAGCCTAAAAATTGTCACTTATTTAGATGAAACTATTACTGCAATATACTCTTAAAAACTTTTTGTTATGACGCTAGAATCCCGTAAGTATGTGAATTGCTGATTTGAGAAACGTCGTAAGTCAATAATGTCAACAATACCTCAAGTCAATGATTCGTAACACTATGTTAACAATACCGCAAGTCAATGATTTGTAACATTTCTCAACTCATGGACACTGTTGCAGCTTGATATTGTACGAATTATTAGCATGACTTCTGACATATCACAAACCCAACTGTGTAGCTACCCTTCAAGAAGCAAAGCTGCATGTAAACTCATTTTCGGCATATGGCTCACTTACGACGTTTCTCAAATCAGCGATTAATATGAGATAACTTTTATATTTTAATTTCCGTTCAAGTAAAATCCTGTTCAAAGATGAGACAAATTTGAATTGATAGATCATATCAAGCTGAACAAAATAGCATCCTTGACGGTAAGCTCTCATCTCTATTATTCTAGAAAGTCGAGACTACACAAACTTTTTGTGGGACTAAAATGTATATCGTTCGGCGCTTGTAGTAATTAATTGTTATTTATCCATGTATTGCATTAATATCAAAATACTCTATTAAGTAATAGGCTTTACTTTGATTTTGCCTAACGGTGACGCAACTACTACTATATATAAAAATTACATGTAATGATGGATTTTCGTGCAACGAAAGGTATCTTAATTCTTAAAGTGGTATGAATTTAAAACATGCTCCTATATTTATCTTTCCAGTGGTAGAAGTTAAACAAAAGTAGCATAACATCTAACACTGCCTGAGTGAGTTCCCTAGCTTCACAGTATCAAGTAAGGCCCTCAGTGTTTCAAGTGCAGATGTGAAGAATCGTGCATTAAATTCGTGCGACATTGAACCCAAAGACTATCAGGAATTTAACGCTCTAAGCTGATAATAACAGAGCCTCACTGGAAGGAATTATCATAAGTGATCGACTCTCTACGCTCATGGTAAGATCAGACGACTTCTGATTGGTTCAAGATAAGTTCAATTGAAGTCCAGAAAAGTCAACATGCTAGGCTGATGCGATCCCAGCTGTTCTAACAATAGAAAGCATTGTCATGTGCTCAGAATATATTCCTGGACTTTCTATCTATGTCAGTGCATGTTATTCGCAAATGTTTGGGGAAGTTTATAAGCAAAGCTAATGAGAAATTTTAATTTTGCACACAAATTGTATTATTCTATAGACCCTATCAACACACTTCGGCAGCTTTCTTGTTGTTGCAAGTTAATTTGTACCTCGTACATTTGCAACTTCTATGTTTTCGTAACATTACTTCTTAACAACAACGACCGTCCCTCGAATATGAGATGTTTTATATTTTTAAAAACAACTTTCGTAATTGTCTAAAAGTAAAGTTGTAAGATTTTATGTAAACTAAGATTTTATGTTTGCAGTGCTTTGGGAAAAAGATTTAAAATTTATAGAAGTCTTAACATATACATTTTCTAACGATAAATAATTTTAATTGATATTTGTTGTTTTAAGCTTCCACGACGCGAATTCCATATTTCTCTGTATGGTTTTCAGATATACGTCGTGTAGTGTTATATATAAACCGACGATCGTCTGTTTAAAACTAAAAATATATTATGTATTCCTGAATGCCATAGAGAGAAATTTTAATTGTTCACTTCTTATTAATATATATATATATATATCTTACGTATATAAAATTAAAATAAAATAGGTTGGTTGGCTTTTTCTTTCTTTTCTGATTTACAAAATTGATGATAGTTAATCGTAAATTGATTAATTGCTTTTGGGGATAACCACATTGAATCGTTTCAGATTGACACTTTCATGTGTTGAAATGAGCATCAATCATTCAGTAGTGGAAACAGGATTAGTCTCAAACACACAGAAACGGAAATATGTCGAATTGGCTATTTTCATTGTTTATAACGTAAAATAATGCTAAACGCAGCTAAGATGAATGCTAATTCTTTGTTATTGATTTCATTATGAAGGATTGTCGCTGATAGCTAATGCAATATTTTAATTATTATTTAGTTAATTTAAGAAAATATGTATTGTAACAGTTTTATTAAAAAAATAATCATGGGCTTTTAGACCTATTTCATTGTAAACTGTTTTGCTTAATAAAGCATTCTAATTTGTGTCAACTTTTAATAGATGATATTAGCCCAGACCACAACTAATTTTCATTCCTACTCAGTAATACAGTGTACTGAGTGGGAGAACTTGGTGTATATACGCACATAAATATGTGAGTACGTTGGTGTGTATTTTTTATATGTTAATGATTTTCTGTCTATATGTGTTAAGGATTTGAATTTAAGTTTTTAATATAATGAAATTTTATTTCAGGCAAAGAACTCCATATTTTAATACAGTTGGTTCTAAACTTTTTGGATAAAAATGGACTTTGATAAGAAAAGGGCATATAAGGTGCCTAGTATCAATATCTGCCACATCCATTTCGCTTAGTTTCGAGCAGTGTTCGTAGTTTCAGGAAAATTTCCCTAATTCAGGGAAGTTTCATAGCTAAATTTAGCAAAAAGGGAAAAAAAGGAATTTTTCGTTAAAGCGTGAAAAATCCAGTGAAATTCTCGCTCTGACTGATTGACTAATATAAATGCTTAATTTTTCTTTGTTCTTCAGAAATAAACTAATACAATGGCAGTATTTTGTGTGTGTGTTGAGTTAATTTTGAGTTTGACATCTCTTTCAGCAGGGAGGCTATATGAGACATTACCTACTGATTAACGTGGAATCCAAACTACAAAAGCACCCGGCGGGAATCGAACTCGGGTCTCCCACGCAAAAGGCGGGTATGCCAACCACTTAGCCACGAAGGAACCCATATGTGCGTATGTGTGTGTGTATGTGTCTGTTCAAAGTAGCATAATTTGCATTCATTGTTCGTTGGGTGTGTTTGGTTGTACTTCTTGTTTAAAAATGAAAGAAATAGTAAAAAATAGAAAAAAAGCAAATGAATAAAACAAATTTGGTTAGCGCTTCCTTTAATGAATCTTATCATATCTCTGCCATAGAAATTGGACAATCAAAAAACTAGGGAAAAATTCTTAAGAAAAAGGAAAATTTTATATCAGTCGAGGAAAAGTTTTTTCGGTAACCTACGAACACTTGTTTCGAGCAATCTCGCAAAACGTGCAGTGAAACTCCATATACACGTGTACAAAGTCCCATATTTGAACTAGTTTTTTTTAGATGAATTATCAAGCTTTTAAACAAAATTCTGTTTCCACGGAATTTCTTTAGATCAAACATATAACAAGCGTTATATAACTCAATTTCGGGAAAAACTGGATTTGGTGGCTTTTGATACTTGGCTCCTCATATCTAATAACTCTTACTCACATATTAATGTGAGGTTCTTTATACAATATCACATGTTACAAGAAACAAGTAGTTGAAATCAGAGAGTGATACATTTGTTATTTAAAGTTTACATAATGAGTTTTTTATATGTTAACTTGTAAAAGTAACGTAGGATTTAGTAACATTAAGTGTTATGCACAAACTAATTTATTTTTTATAAATTTAATGATATTAAAATTGTCTTCAAACAAAATTGAATAACATTAGAAACTAAAGAGCTTCTGTTCATTAAAAAATATTAATATTTTCTCCGTAACATTAAAGTCAAATATCTGCTTCGAGTATACATCCTTTATACAATTCATGCAGAATGTCAAAGTGCTCCACTGATCTATAGTGAAGCCAGCATGATATAGTTGAGTAACCTGAGGAGTTAGGCTGACGATCATAACGCAAAATTTGTTGAGAGTTCGAGTCTCTATACAGCGTGGTCGCATTTTTAACTGACCTTGAAGTTTCTGTGTTAGTATCTCTATCGTAATTGATAGACTATGATTTATATTCTGCCATAAACTTTGTGTTCAAGTCTCACATATCCTAGGTGATGGAAGGAATGCTAAGTTCAATCCATCCAAAAGACGAAGAATATCATAGTTTCTCTTTGCTAGGATTTAATCAGCACAATTCTTTATGGGTACAAAACAGAATAGTTACATAAAGCTAATACTCTTGTGGAAAAATTAATGTTGTCATATTTTCTTGCGGTGTTGTAACAACGTTAAAATAAGGTTAAAATACAATAAAAAAGCTTCAATGTAATAGTTTGGGAATAATCGTTCTAACAATGAAATAAATACCGTATCAAAATTATTCAAAATTAAAATAAAAAGTTATGTGTTTATTTATTTTAAATGGAGTCGGATTTAACCTCATCACATTAGCAAACCATATTAGCATACCATCATGCTACTATAGTCATAGTTGAAAGGAAACGTTCCACAAAATTCTTCCGTAAATTCCGCGAAATTAACAAACACTTCAATTACAATCTGTTGGAAAATAAAGATAATATTCTCACTGAATAGAACCATATTTGACAAATTATTCAACGTAACAAGGCCTTCATAACAGCGACCATTTGTCGGAGCTTTTGTTGGTTAATGTTTTCGGGATTCGCACTTAGCATTATGAGCGGATGTTTAATCTTGAAAACGCACCTAGTCAACCATTCAATGTTTGGCTCTTGTTTACATAATGGAGGAGAACGGCCAGACATCAACAAACAGTAAGTGCCTGGCTTTTGCGCTTTATCCCACTTCCCATTGTCAGACTGCGGTCATTTAGAAAACAGCCATCCATTAGAGGAAAAAAAATCATTTTTGCAGGTGAGTAACTAGACGTAATAGAACAAACATGTATTTTGCAGGTAAGCGAGATGGGTGAAATACAGAAGCCTAATTGGACGATTCGTTGAAAACAATTTACAATATGTCACATTACTGAAATGAAAACACACGCACACAAACACAAAGAATCATTTCTCTATTAGCGTCGGGCTACACAAAAAAGTGAAGACAAAGGATATTTATCATTATGTGTACAGTTCAGTTGAAGCTACTATAAGATTGCAATCTAACAAAGTAATCAAGCACCCAAAATCGTATATTTCATACGCAAACAGAACATTGTTGATTTTCAGCAAATGCAATAAAAATATACGAACAATAAATAATACATACATTAATCAGTTTACCATGTCAATCGTTTCATATCAATATAAGCTATTTCTGGGAACTCATCTTTGGTTTATAGGGTCATTATACTTACTAGGATGGATTCCTAAATCTACATATCATTATAAGCTAGTTGTGTAGGATGACTAAATAAATAAATTTATATCATAGGTCCACACCAATGGATGTACGAGATGTAGGGAGATAATGATACTAATGATACTAATGATGTAAAAGTAATGATACTAAGAATATGCAAGAAATATAAAATATATGCACTTAGCATATTACATATTAAATATATGCATATTACACCTTCTATATTCCTAGTAATTCAGAAACTTACAAATTGTTGTATGAAGGAAATGATTACTGGAATACATTCCTGCATATGTTGAGAATACACTTGAGTGTTTGTCCTTCACCCCCATACTTTTTTGTCGGGGCGGCGTCAACATGAAAGGAGGAAATTACCTATAAGTTTTTTTTAAAATTTTAGAACTTGTGAATTAATCAAGATAAGAACATCGCGTTTGCACGAGATGTCCAGATAAATGTCAAATTATATTTAAATATAAATAAGTTATGTATTTGCTGCCTGTATATAAAAAGGGTGTCACAAATGACAAAAAAGATTTTTCTTTAACGTGCTTTTTGCATTCAACTACAAATAGCGTACAAACTAATATAGATATCAGGAAAGACACGAAATAAAACTAAAGCCTAATATAAGAACTTTCAAATGGTGTCAACATCATTGTTCTATCTTTAGAACTAAGGAAGATATTCTACTTGGTTTGGTACAAAATGTGCCGGCTCTCGACCTAATAAAATTCCACAGACCGACATTGAGTCAAGTTTTGAATGCAAGTTACTGCATATCAAAATCACTCATGTGTTTATTTTGTTAACAGTACGTAATTACACTATATTTAGATATTTAAAGCATCTATATCCATGAGTATACTTACAAGCAGGATCCTGAGGGTTGGAATGCTGCCAAGATTGAACTTTTTTATTTTTTAAAATCTCACATGCAATTATATTTACTTTGTGTATAGTTTATATTCACTGTTCCTTCAGATTATCTCATTTCTGAAATACTATCTCTAAAACAAATCTTAAAAATGCTTTTCTGTATCCTTACAATGTCGTTTCCTTTAAGATTAAAACACTTTACTAAATGTAAGTGAATTATGGATAGCTTACTACAGGTAAAAAGTGTATATTATACCTACAAAGTGCCTAAATATTTGTCCACATGATTTAACTCAATTACGTAATGTCTAAACTGTACAATTAGTGCCCGTTCATGTTAGAAATTAGAAATTGATTACCACTTTTTATATATATGCAGAAGTGTTCTAAAAGTCAAAGTGAATTGTAAAATTTCATTTAACTAATTTAGTCTTCAACATCAAACATCAGAGAGCTTAAACTAAAATAATGTGTTAAATAACACAACTGAATATAAAAATTAGATAATGTAAATATATTTATTAGTTAATTGATGAAAATACAATATACAAATATAGCCAAACATTTAGCTTGCATTCGAAACTTGACTCAAAGTCGACATGCGGAATCTTATCAATTTACGAGTCCATACATTTTGCCGCAAACGAAGTAGAATACTTTCCTTACTTTCTAAGATAAAGCAATGATTTTAACGCCATTTGAAAACTTTTATATTAAGGATTTATGTTTACTACAGTATCTTTCTTTATATCTCTGTTAATTTTCATGTTATTTTAGTTGAATGCAAAAATTGTGTTGACAAAAAAAAATCGTTCTTTTTCATTTGTAACTCCGTTTGTGCACACGGGAAGCAAATACATAACTTATTGAAATTTAAATATAATTTGACATTTATTTCCAATAATCTAGAGCAGATGCGGTGTTCTTATCTCGATTTATTCTAAAGTTCTAAACTTTTAAAGACTTATATGCAATTTCCCCCAGCCGCTATGTTGACGCAGCCATTACAAAAAGTGGAGGAGTTGGGGACAAACAGCCAAGTTTTTTCTTCCCTACATACGCAAGAATGTATTCTAGTAATCATTTCCTCCGTACAACGACTTACACACAAAGGTGCTGTCAATCCCAATAATCAGACAAAGAAGGACGAAAGAAGGTTAGAACGTGTCCTTAATGGAAAGCTCTTACAAATACTCTAGACCTTACATTATTCTGTATTGGTGATATTATCGGCCACGATTTCTAAGATCGGACAAAGAAACACGGAAAGTTTTAATCTTTAGAATAATGCTACGGGCACCACGCTAAGAGCATGTCTTTTACTTCCTTCCAGTCAGTCTACCTATTTTAACATTCATTTTTTATTGTTGGTATTCTCTGATGGCGTGAATGAGATCGTTAGAAAGTTCTTAATTTAGTATTGTAAACCAGACGTGAATAACTGAAAGGGTTGATTCCTTTCATCATATTCAATCAAATAGAGTACTAGTATGTTGTGTAGGTAGAATTGTTAAAATAACTCAGTCTCTCGAAAAGCAAATGATTTAATTCGTAATAAGTGTAAGACGAAATTCTTATAGATTATACTGTATTTCTTTAATTTGTATATCTCTACATAATGTTCCTTCCTGAATAATCTATTTCATTTGAATTGACATCTTTATCTGTCAGCAAGGTAGCATTCAATTTACTAAGTCTGATTGGAGAACTGGATTCTACCATCTATATACTTGTCATATCCTCAGGATATACATGCGATCTTTTTTGCTCGATCGCAGTTCAACATCCCTTCTCATCATCGAGACTATATGAAGCGGAATCTTTCCGATATTATAGGCCTACTAAGATTTTGATTCAAGACTATACTCTCGCCGAAGATAGAATCTGGACTCTTCGCACAGAAAATACTCGGGTAGCCACGAAGAGGATACGACATTCGTGTAATCAGACTGAATAATGGGTAAAAATCAGTTACAATACCTGATATAATCTTGGCTCTTTGGAGAGTCATTACTACAGGATAATTGAAATCTTTAGATAGGCGATATCTATTTTACACTACACGAGAATAAACGTAAATGAAAGTAAACAAAGATCTTTGTCCGGAAAACTATGAGGAATCTAAAGTCGTTCTAATTCGAATATGAAAAATTTGAAATTGAGTTACATTGTTCCCCTGATGGTCTGGCAACCACACTTACTTCTCTGTCAAATGGGTTGCAGTACTCGATAATAAATGTGTGCAGATGCAAATGAAATTATTTCATATCTTAAGTAACTGATATTGTTGCTTGTTGTGAAGTTCCCTAATCTTCAGTGCAATATCGTGTCTGCTGCCAATCATTTTGAACATTACAGTATATAATATTCCCTGCTCAGCTTTCTCCATTTTCATTCGCAAGAAAATAAAGTAATGTATACCTTTCGAATGCATTAAAGTCATTATGGTGTAACTGTATTCCCGAAGATTTTCAACGTTCATTACAAGTAGGCATATTCGTTAAATAGAAAACTAGACACATTGAAGTGTGTACAATGTCATTAAGGAAGAAGGTTCAAACACTTAATCTCCTATCCATTCAGGACTTACGTCTTTCTCGTATAAATATAAACCCTATCTTGATATAGTAAATTCCTATTTTTTATAATAACTTTCTCAAGGGAGAGTTAAAAACACCGAACCCTTCTCTTGCGTACTTCACTGAATACGTATGATGTTTTACACTTATACGTATCGAATTCTTTAATTGGCGTATGTATCATTTTTTGACAATTTTTCCCTCGGTAAAACCTTAATTTGCGCCTATTTGTTTTAAGCAATTGATTTAAAAACCAGAAGTAAATAATCATTTTGCTTTGAGATTAAGATAATGTAAAATCAGTCCTCACAGTATAGGCTGTTCCTCGTCACACTCTCTCGCCCCTAAGAGAGACAGATTACAGGACCACATCACTGCCCTGCTAGAACTAAATCTAGAGTGGTAGATAGACAATGTTGTAGAACTTCGTAACAATTCTAAAATTGATGGATGACACCCTAGTCACTAATTTAGTGATCAGGATAAATTGGTGATACGGAACAAGAGTGACTATTTTTAAACATAGAACAATAAATTTGCAATTAAATATTGTTTGTTCTTTCCAACCGAGAGAACAGCAATTTGCAGTCTTACCACATTGTAGATATACTTATAAACACACAAAAGAAAGAGCTTACAACAAAGTATCTAATCTACTCAAACTTGAAAATTGGCAACAGAAAAAAATACAGGGTGTTTCGAAGCAACACCGATAACGTTTGGGAGGTGATTCCTGACACCAAGATAAGACAAAAAGTACAGACTAATCTGGGTGTACAAATGCTTCCTTTCGGAGTTATCGGCTGCCGAAAACATGAAAAAATAACTCCGAAACGAAACGTTTGTGCACCCAGGTTGGCCTATACTTTTTGTCTTATCTTGGTGTGGGGAATCACCTCTCAAACATTGTCGGCGTTGTTCGAAACACTCTGTATATCATTAAGCATGAATTAAAGCAAAAGTATGCTCTAAAACATTGTTATCATTATTATTATATGGTCACCAAACATTTTTCTTGCATTATACAAGCTCATTCGTAGTTATGTGTATAGCATACACGTAGATCCGAGACACTTGATAAATGAGTACTTATGTATCAATTTCATACTAACAGATAGTGTGGTTATTGTAAACCATCAATTTTAAGTTTACATAAAAGTTTGTTTATCTCAACTTCCTCAAAAAGTACACATGAGGATTTACACTCACCCATATCATTTTGTTCTGCTTGATGTGATATATCATTTATTATATGTTTGATCTTTGGACATTCTTTCCCGTTAAACGTTAATAATATTGTATAATTTTAGTTCGAAATTGTGTCCTATAACGTACAGTTTTGTTTTTAAAAGACCTTGGTGGCTATCTACCTTACTTTAGAAGAGTATATTATGGCAACCATACGTGGAAAAATCTAACACTTGGCTCTAAATAAAGATCTCAATTGGCTAAAAATATCCAAATTCGTTATATTTGATTTTAATTGTAGGTAAAAGTGCAGGATTTTTCAAAGAGAAGTGGGTGGCCAGCTTATCTTGACCAAGGCTGTACATGTAAGAAAAAACTAAATCTGATGTTTTTGAATTAATGCAATTTACACAAAAGTTCGCATATCGACAATTTATATTGTGTAAATGTTAAGAAATATGAGTAACATGTATTAGTTAGTTACATTCAAAAACAACAACACTGTCTGAATGTTTTACACTTGTATTTGGCCATTTATTCATTGAGAACCACAACATAGCATGAGAAGTATCCGGACTTTTCAAAATTAATAAGATTTGAGTTCACCCGCTCTACGTTGTTTAATAGTAAATGCAAAGAGTAATAATAGTAAACATAGAGGTTAGGTGATTTCAAATATTGTGGTAAATCATCACACCAGAAAATTACATGACCTGGAAACTTGATTGAACACACTAGTTACTTAAGACTTCATTCTATTATAATAATAAGAGTATTGCGGATTAACTCTTCTTTTTATTCAATTCTGATGAAGACAATTTTGTATTGCAAGGATCTGTACCTACACGTGTTATAAGCCATATGTTTTTACTATAAACACGAGTTTTCACGATTTGTAAACAAATAGTTGGAAAGGACAGAAGAAAAGTACGCTTTCAGGAAGAGACAAAAAGGACACGAAGAACCACGAAGAAATCAGTCAATCTCTCTAAAAGTTTTCTCTTCAAAGGATGGTTATAAAAAATAAAAGGACGTCGGGATTAAGAAATCATCAGTGCCTTGTACTGGTCATCCATCTACAAATACCAGGCCGCTATGGGCTACGGAGTCACCAATCCCGTCTGAAGGAGGTTTGGGCTAAGACACCTTCCTATCGACTCGGGACAACGTTATACGCGGAGTGGGATCTTTTTATCCAACATTGAAAACATTTATTTAGAGTGATTAGAAACTTAGAGAAAGATTTTATTGTGACTTTGTATGATAATTACATGTCATTTTTATAATAAAAAGGTGAAGTGGATATATTCCCGTGTACGTTATTGACTCTACCTACAGAATATTACAATATTGTTAACATTCAGCAATCGTAATTAAAAAAAGGACCCACATTTTACCAGATATGAGTTTACATTTTAATTTAAATTTCAGTTGGTTTATTACAGCTCGAAAAGTAAGCAGGAAAATATAAGTTCAATAACTTATATTACATCAGCAGTATTCCCTCCTGGTACTTGCATTTTGGCAACAATACTTCCCAATAGTGGTCTTCCATTGAAATACAAGAAGTATATAGAAATTTAAGTTAGATTATAGGTCAGTACATAGCACAAAATTGTAACATATTCTCGTTACATTCGTTTTAAACACAGCTGAACTGACTCGAATTTCCTACCAATGATAATATCATATCACTGTCACACACTTTCCCGTGAATATTCATGTTACAATGAAAATGTAATATCTGATACACTCAAGTAACAAAATCACCATTCTAAAAGAATGGTTCTAAAAACAAATATCATTTTCACTTGCAACATCTCCATATAGCGTCACATAGAGTCATGTATGTATAACTCAGAGAATTTCATCTCATCATCAACATCAATCTAACAATTATAAAGCATATGAAATGTACCGGTTTTCGCTTTCACGTCTCTACGTATAGTCAGAACTTTTTTTTGTATTAAGCGTATAAAATAAAGTTTAAGAACGTAAATGAAATCAAAACAAAATGTAGACAAAATTATAGCAATACATTTCTGAAAATTAAATTTTAAGTGACTTAATAACATGAACCAATAAATGTCGATAAAGATGAAAACACAACAGAAATATCCAGATAATATATTTAAATATAATTTTATTATTGATACCAGTAGATCGATAATGAGGCATAACATTATATGTTAATAAATATAACAAGTTTTAATGTATTTTCTTTGCTTCAAACTTTCTAAACAGATTATCATTCTTTATTTACTTTGCATTAGAATTACTTACTCTTCTAATTTCTTCACGCACTTTCTGTATTACTTAAAACGCTGAACTTCATACTAAATATGGCACGAAACTTCCCGAATATATCTTTGCTTATCAAATTGGAAGTCAGCATTAATCTAGCTCTCTATATAATTTCTTAAATCTCGATTTATTTAAATCCTTCCTTTAGCTAAAAGCCAACGTAGTCCCTTGTCAAATCTTCTCCAATCACCATAAAGGTATAGATGCAGTGAAACCTTTATTATTTGGATTAATGAATTCTAGAAACAATCCGAAAAATTGAGTAAACAAAATTTTTATGTTCTGTGATAATAAAATGTCTTTAATCACTTTCATATCCCTTTAAAAAGATAATTATTTGTTACAGACAATTTGTTAAAATGCTGAAAATTTCAATTAAATATACATTTTAGCGTAGGTTTAAATAGGAATTCTAAGGAATCTATATGTTTACGAACATATATATATATATATATATATATATATATATATATATAATTTTCATTTACATAAATTCATTATAATTATTTTTATAATTTTTATTTCCTGATACCAATCCAAATATTTTGCGGCTGGATATAGGTGACTGGAGTTTGGATAATTGAAGGTATAATGTATTCATATAGAAAATAAAGATCAAACATAAGATTAAAGTTGAATGATTGATTTCAAATGAGAATAGCTTATTAATTACCAACTGTGTCGTGATTGGTGGAATCCGAGTGAATAAAAATCATTTCTATATTTGGCAAATATTACGAGAGAATATTTTTTTTTCAAATTCTTGTATAATTCTATATTTGATTGATGTTATTAAAATAACAAATTACTACAGTATCGACCTCCAGTGTAGATCACAAATATTCTCTTGGGACACTAAAATATATCTGAATGTATACTATTTGTTGGCAAATACACCACGTCCTAAGCTTTCATATTCTCTATAACATGTTAGTATAGAACAGTCCGTTCCTTACATTCCGTGAGTAAGCAAATATATACATCGCATATCAACAAACAAAACACGTACTCTACATCAGCCTCTACGAAACTGAAACCATATTGAAATCAATAAAATAGTCGCTGAACTTTCTTTCAAACAAATTCCTCTTGATTTTAATCTCCAATAGCTATTTGTACCCTATTCAACGATAGCTTGTAATGTTAAAATTTAATAAATGCTTTCGATTTTTAAAAAAAATCCTGATAACAATCTATCAAAGTAGTAGTATTTAAATAATTATATTACGTTGGGAAAGTGCATTATGTAATAAGTTATAGTGAAATTTGTAAATTAAATGCCATAATAAATTCGATTCTAGATATGCTTTATAGTAATATGATTTCCATTAGCGTCTTCTCCATACTGAGATTTATAAAATTTCTGTGCGTAAAAGAATAGCACAACATGCTTTAATACCAAAATACCCAAGACATACAATGCAAGCAAACAGCGCATTTCTTAAAATTTTGGTCTTTAGTTGTGATCCTACGTACTTCAGTAACACTAAAAGCAATTATGAAGACTTTTTATAGTTGTTCTATTATATTTTCCTTTTTTAGAGATATTATTAGAATGTGTGATGGAGCAAGAAATCTATTTTCTGGGCAACATATTTTTCTGTGCGTACCAATCGCCAGCAAAACTGTGTATCTCATCCAAATTATTCTTTTGTTAATAACTAAGGACCAAATAAGTAAGTTTTATGCTTAGTTATTTATATAGAAACACAATGGCAATGGGGAAGTTACTCACTTTCGCTGACAACAGTATAATTAATGGAGTTATTATGGATGATACAAGCTCGAAAGCTTCCGGTAGAATCGTTAATGGAACTCCATCCATGTGAGCTATTTTCTAATGGGTGTAACTTAGTTATTGGATAGGCAGTTCTCTTTAAGTGCTTGTGTTTGGAAAATATGAGACAGTTTACCTACAAAGAACACCATACTGTGCTGTTTCCAAACAAAAATCCGTATATTTTCAACCTGTATTATGTTTTACGGCCCATAGCTTCAAAACGAATGAATGAATTACATAGACTTTTGTTGTTGTTGTTTATTTATGAACAAACTTCTAGATTGAGTAAAACAACAATGCGAAAGGAAGTGATAGAAAGTTGTTCTGGATTTCTATTTAAAGTACCATTCCGGTATTCATCTAGTGGCACTGAGAAAAAACCTCTTAAGATTGCCGACTACCGAGTTAGATGCCAGGACCTTCCAACCGTAAACGCTAACAACTAACCTACGCTCATTTGACACGAACAAAGTCCAATTCTGTTTACATCCCAAAATTCCACATTTAAATTGTCGTATTCACCATATGAAAGTTTTTAAAGAGAATTGAGGTGGATACAATTACTCATTAATGTATCACAAACAAAATGCTTTATTAATGCTTGTTAACGTGTATAATTGATACTATTATACAGCATATGAAACGTAATAATCGTAGATAACATAGATATTTTACTTTCTGTTTGCTACAGTCTATTATACTCAATCCAAAAATTACGGAAGTTTAAAAGGACAGCCGCAAGTAGTACGGGGCTACCACTCTTTCTATCTTCTTCTGGCGTCATCATTATGCTTCTTCTTATATGGCATGAGAGATATTGTGTACACTTTGATCCTATTTTTTTCTTTTGTACATTATTAAAAAGATAAACCTAAGTGTGATACCATAAGTCAAACAGCTTTAAATTATCCAAATGAAATGAAATATCCAGTATTCAGTTGGGACGCCATGTAAGCGAAAGGAGCAAGATAATAAATGCACTTTCATCTTGAAGAAACGAAATATTTCAGTTTCACACGCCAAAAATTATGCCCTGTAGGCTAAAGGAGAAGGAATGATCAATGTTAACGATTATGAAAGGAAATATAGTATGAGAACATGGAAGACAACTAAACAACCTCGAGAAAACCCACTGAAACTAAATTGTCCATCAGATACTCTAATAGGCTGTGATCGAACTATTGATCACTTGCACCACAAGTAAACGCATTACTGCTGAGCCGCCGTGCTTTCTCACACGGACCTTAATAGAGGAGTAAATGGTATGTGAGTATGAGGAGAAACGCTAAAACTCTTGATTTAAATAGTTTACTTATAGGCTATATAAACCTATGGTAGAGTGTATACAAAATGACAATGCTGTGTTGGCATGCCAAACCAAATATTACGGTGATTCCAAGATTATTTTGGATTAAGAATATCATCTAACTTCTTCAGTGTCAACTCTGATCCAACTTGTTTATCTTCAAAGGAAGATAACCTTCGCTAATGACTATCGCCTTTTTAAACTCCACAGTAAACTGTAGGTCCATATTTCATATAGCCTCAGTGCTGAAACGAGACGATAAACTACACCAAACTAAAATAAAAATTTAAACTTAGATTTCTAGGATTCCACAAAGCTTTCGAATGCATCTATGAGAGGTAAATACTGTAGGTACTTTAGAATGTAGAAGCCGTAAAATTTACTTGCAGAATAATTACGTGTGTTATCACAACTAATTATCTACCCATATCAATTTAATTGAGAAAAGTGACAAACCATGACATATTTTGACTTTTTTAACCGTTCATACCATTCGCTGTCGGATTCTCATATTGTAGACATTTTCTCCACAGTTTGATACCAGAGCAGAGTTGACATTTATTTGACATTCTGCAAATCCAGCTGTTTGGTTACTGTTTGGACGATGGATTTAATGCGATTGACTGGATGACATCGGATTTTTCACGCAACACGCGAGATTGAATTTTATGCAACTCTCTACAGAGAAAGTGCTATGATATTCGCACACATACGTCATTTTTTAGTAATCTCCACACTCAACTTTGACTGAATATATGTCACGAGGGCAAGGCTAGGATACAACGGAGAAACGCATAATATGACGTGATCAAGAACCAAAAAATGCGCCATTGCGTTATCTAAATATAGTATACTAACTCTCACAAGAATTCGTCATCTTTTTAATTATCGTTGAGGGCCTGTATCAAGTTTTCCATTTACCCCTAGATATAATAACAAAGTTTTCTTTAGAAGAAACGAAGAATATTTTTATGATTTCATTTATTCAACATTTATTTAAATAATCCTTGGTTCATAGACGCAAACCTTTAAGAAAATACATCGTTTTTCAAACGTTTCTGATAAATTTTGTTGAATTATTAATAAGAAAACTATTAACGGAATTCATTATGTTTGCATTTCAATTGTCAGCTAAAGTACTTTCGTAAAACGAAATAAAAATAAAATTCACGCACCGAGGATACAAAAGACGATGAGGATGAGAATGAACGAAGTTACGGAATGAACGAAGTGAAAGGAAACGGAAGAATCTCGATAAATCCTGACACACGGTGTTTTCTACCACATTGTTTACATAGTGCGAGCTAGAATCGAACCAGGGACCCCATGCACTTGAGGGTGAGAGTTCTACTATTGAATCACCGCGATCCACAAGGTATTTCGTATACTACCATTACATTTCTGCAATTTTCACTGATGTGAAACGTTGATGCACGATTATTCAATGTAATAGAGATTCAGGAGGAAACTTAATGTATAGCGTTTTACACCAAGACAGAATGCATTTTCCAGACAGAGAAACTTCAGAGCAAGGTAGTAGCGGGTCTCGCCATCTGCGAACAACATTAAGAATTGGTACATAAAGTGTGGGGGGACCAGCAGTGCTCTAGAACAGAAAAAGGAATGAAATACCGGAGAGAAATGAGGAAAACTGTGCACAAGTTTGTGAGTATATTGTGGGACATCCACGAAGGTCGATACAGAGAGCATTTACAATACTGCATAGAGTGTAGAATAAGAAGCTTCCTCTCTATTTTTATGAACTTTAGTTGCTGTAATGTCTGAAACCTGATGGAGAGACAAAGAGATTTTACTTTGCTATAAACACGTTGGTAAGGATTAAACAGGGCCACAATTATTTGAAAAATATTGTTTCCTCGGCGGCCAAGGCTTTCATTTTTTTTTTTTTCAAAATGCTTGATAAACACAATATTCATATATGACAATGTCAGAATCCGAGTGTGATTTATGAAGTGGAAAGGGATAAACTAAATGTAAATGTGTGGTCTAGTTTATCAAGAGAATACGAATAAAGCCAAACGTCGTTTTCTAATTTACCACTGACCCTGCTTGAGCACCTGCATTAACAGTTGATGGATTAGTCACGGTGGACCCTCACTCTAAGTCTGTCGCTATTACCTATATATATGAAAGTCGTTCGACTCAATCCGGCTCTTTTTTCTTTCTAGGTTTAAATGAACACCTAGGCTGGGGGTTTTGTATGCAATAGAAACTGGCACCTATGTCCTGTTACTGGTAGACGGCGTTCATTTCCCGCGCTTCTGGATAGACCGTTATTCATGATATCGGACAGCAATGTGAACGTCTACGTGGAACAGTGTGTTGTGATGAAGGTTTTAGTGAGCGACGGCATAAAACCTGATGAAATTTATAGAAGACTTCAGGCTCAGTACGGTGATGAGACACTTAGTCGCAGTAAGACATTTGAATGGTGTAAGCGCTTCAAAGACGACCTTATCTCTGTTACTGACGATCTCTGTCGTTGTGGATCACAGCCCACGGTAGTCATTCCTGAGAATATTCAGCGCGTGTAGGAACCGATCCTGGATGAACGCTGGGATACGTATATAACAGTAGCTGGAGGTTATGTGGAAAAATAAATCAACTTTCCACACTTTGAAATTTGTTCTTTTATTTGTTTTTAAAAAAGTCCCGAATTGACTTGAACAGCCCGCCTATATATATATATATATATATATATATATATATATATATATATATATATATATATATATACAATTTGAGAAAACTTCATTATCGCCTAATTACCTCTTTCAAATCCTATGAGTAACTAACAAAGCACAAATTAATTTGGCTATTAAAGAAACTGCAATATAATATCGTGATTACTTTTGTGATATTTATCAATGAAATCCATCAGAAACTCTTCTACCGATATATTGTGTTACTTAAATTAACCTATACTTGTCAACATCAAAAATATATGAATGAAATTAATTTTTAGAGAGCAATAGATGTTTGCGAATAAGAATTTCGCAAAATTAGAATGCTAAAATGAACATTTATTTCAATGATAAAATATAATGCTAAAGTAATATTACATTTATAATTTAGACTCGTTTAATGTGCATTGATGCTCATTCGTTATTTATGTGTAAGTACAGATGGTGATCCGAAAAATGGAAACACCTGTAGTTGGCAACACGTCAGATGTATGGGTGGGCAGTGGTGTCGTGGCGCCCGCAGCGCCGGACCGCTGATGGTGGTGTGTTAGGTCGGTCTCCATACTACGTCAGGCGCAGTGGAACAGCAGTGTCCAGTGGCTGCAGCAGACGGAGGTAGTGTAAAATGGGAGACCTCTCAGATTTTCAAAGAGGGCAAATTGTTGGTGCGTGGTTATGTGGAGTGAGTGTGACGGCAGTGGCTACTGTGTTAGGTGTGTCGCGTGGGACAGTGTCGAAGGTGATGACGGCCTACACAATACCCGAGAAAATCACATCCGGGAAGCGGAACAGTGGGCGGAAGAAAATCATGAGTGACAGGTCACGCCGGGTATTAAAGCGCATTGTCACGCAGAACCCTCGTACCACTGCGGAGCAAGTGACGGAGAAACTCAATCAGCACCTCCCCCACCCTGTTCCGACAATCACAGTCCGCCGCGAATTACATGACATAAACTTACTGGGTTGTGTTGCACTGGCCAAACCGCTCATCAGGGTCCATAACGCTTTCGCACGCCGCAAATGGTGCCGCGACCATGCAACTTGGACCGTTGAGGACTGGAAACGTGTGATATGGTCGGATGAGTCATCCTTCACCCTATTCCCAACCACGGGCCGTGTATATGTGTGGAGAATGCCCAAAGAAGCTTATGATCTGCAGTGTCTCCGCTCAACTGTGAAACATGGCGGCGGCTCGGTGATGTTGTGGGCCGCCATATTATGGTTTTCATTGGGTCCTGTGGTCACACTTAGCGGACGAATCACTGCCAACGATTATGTCCAAATTTTAGGAGACCACTTGCATCCTATGGTCCGGATGTTGTTCCAGGATGACGCCATCTTCCAGGATGATAATGCACCCATTCACACGGCTGGCGTTGTTGCAGCGTGGTTTGAGGAACATCGGGATGAAGTTCAACACCTCCCCTGGCCCGCCCAATCCCCATATCTCAACATAATTGAACATCTGTGGTCCGTCTTGGAAACAAAACTCCGGCGACGATTTCCACCTCCATCCTCTCTCACAGAACTGGCCGATGAATGGCACGAGGAATGGTGTAAAATTCCACTTGCTACCATTCACGACCTCTACGCCTCCATCCCACGTCGCACCAAGGCTGTTCTGAAGGCGAAAGGTGGCCCAACACAATATTAATCTGGTAAGTTGGAATTTCGTTCAGGTGTTTCCATTTTTCTGATTGCCAATTTAGATGAAAAGTTAAGACGGAGTTATAATACAGCAGCGTCATTTTAGGTTGTGCTTGGAGATGGGGCAAGACTCTCCGATATATAAGTACAATTTCATGTTTTCAAATGCTGTGTTAATAAACTAAACGACAAAGTGTAAGAGCTGATTTCACACAATTGTTTTTAAAGAAATCATATGGATCTGTGTGGAAAAGTACATAGTTTCAGACAGTGGCGGCGGTTGGACGTTAGAAGTGGGGAGGCAAGACATGATCTGAACAATTGTATATCAATGTTAGATTTCCTGATTGTTTCTAACACTGTTTCATGAAAGGTTGTATAACTAATAGGATACTATCATTTTTCACTTAAAATGCCGTATATCGTATTTCTATTTCATTAAGTAAATTCATAAGAGCAATACAGGTAGGTACTAGCCCTTTATACTCTTAAACAACGAAAGCGTAAGAAGAGATTTGAGTTCTTGCTCATGAACATATTAAAATTCTGTCTGGAAAATTGTGTGATCAGATTATCTATTAAATTTGCAAAATAAATAAATAGAAGGGATACTATTAATCATAATAGTAATGAATAATGACGCTTCTTTTGCACAAGTTATATTGAAACTGGGAATTAATAAACAATTTATACTTTTAATTCCACACATGCCATTATATTAATGTTTTTAGTCTTAGAAAATGATATACAGTAAGTACTGCAAGCATATGCTATGACATTTGAAGAAATATGCAATTGCAATATTAATTGCTTTGAATTGCAATTAAAACGCAATTCCTGTAGCTTTCTTAACTCCATTTGAAGACAAATAACCAATATGTACTCACGCAACGGCAAATGTCATATGGCACCATTTTTTTTTTCTATGAAACGGTAATACATACAAACCCTTTACCAGGGTGTCCACATTCTGGAAAATAAGTGTAAGTCAGAGAAGTAAAAATGTATCAGGTGAAATCAGGGAAATGGCAGAGTGGTCAGGGAGAGTCAGGAGAAAATCGATTTAGGTCCATTGTTGAATTATTGAATTTATGAAATAGGGTTGATTTCTTTACTGTTACTGGACGCAAAATGTGGTGTTCTCAATGATGATATTGAGGGAGTCAGTGTCCTCTGATATAGTCGTTGAAACTAATTTTCTGCGAAAAACACATCTAAAACATCCTTGCATATTTGCTCAAAAGGGTAGACGCTGTTCTAGAAGAATTGCATGGTACCAAGAGGATATCTGGGCAAGTGGCTGAGAATGCGAAGAAATAGTATCTCCAGCTCACAGTGAAAGCTCAGACTGAAGAATTTAAGGAACACTAGAATGAATTCATAGCCAATGATAGAGATGGTATTGGACTTGATGAGTTTTTTACTTAGTCTTAGGAAATGGGAAGAACTTCTTTGATTTATGGTCAGTTATGAAATGTGTTTTATCATCTTTTACGGAAACGCATTTTTTGAAAGTCGTTTCACAATAAATAAAATTCTCATTGTTGACAATTTACAAGAAGAATCTCTGGTGGCTCAACGGATCATATATGATTCTGTGATGAGAATAGGTGGATCATCAGGATTAATAATTACAAGAGGCATGATAAATTCAGTTAGAAGTTCAATGAGACAATATCCGGTGTATCTGGAAAAGAAAAGAGAAATAAATGCTGGAGACGAGAAGAGGAGAGAGGAACGGAAAATTCAGCAACTAAAGGAGCTGGAGGAAGAAAATAAAATTAATCTGCGAAGACAAGGACATTCAGATCAACTATGCGAGAAAATATGAAAACAAATTTCTTAATTTGCTGCATTTAACAACTGCACCAGCAAAAGTATGTGTTACATAATGTGTGTGTCTTCTTTTTTTTTTAATAATCAATAAAATCATGTATGAACTGTTTATTGCTATAGGCAATATTATAATGCTGTGTAATTGGTATTATAATGTGTAATTTTTTTCATATCTTAAGTACTCTGTATACTGCACACTTTCGTTTGTAACTTTACATTTTGTGCAATATGTAGGCCTAATCAATAATGGCCTAATGCACATATTTATGAATTTACATTCCTTTGGAAACAAAATTGAAAAAGAAAGAAACAGAAATGGAATGAATAGAACAAGGCCAACTATGGGTAATGTGGAGGCTGGTGTTTCTTTCTTTTTTCTATATTTTTAAGTTATTCAGGGAAATCTGCAACTTTTGTTATGGAAAGTCAGGGAAAAGTCAGATCTTTTCTCCAAATTGTATGGACACCCTGTTTACATTTCCAAATGAAATTATATAAATAAGGGCACTTCAAAAAAGTGGGGGGCAACTGCCCCCTCTTGCCCCCCTAATCGCCGCCCATGGTTTCAGAGCTAGAGCAACCAAAAATCGTGAAAAAAAACTACATTAAAATCCGCGTTAAGACCAACCGTGCAAAGAAAGTTTAACACTTGCCATCAGAAATTGCATATTTCAGTAATATTCAATGCGTGTGCAAAGGATTCTTTACACGGCATAGTGCAAAGCTATAATCCCAACAGACTTCTCAGATACTCTGACGCAAAGGTGGATTCAAAGCAGACAAAAGGTAAGCCTCGACAACAGCAAACATGTAATGCGTCAGTGAGAAGTTGTAAGTATTTGAAACCACCAGCTCCACAGTTCCTCGTGTTCGGAATAAGTGCTGAGATATATTGTTTCACGGTATATATATCACTTTTTCACACACACACAAACATTATATATATATATATATATATATATATATATATATATATATATATATATAGATAGATAGATAGATAGATAGATAGATAGATAGATAGATAGATAGATAGATAGATAGATAGATAGATAGATAGATAGATAGATAGATAGATAGAATAAACACTCCTGACCAGAATACATGCACTTATTTATTAAAAACTAAATACAGTGTAAGGGTTTGGAGAACTTAACATTGTCTTCATCAGACACTAACTGTGTTCGTGTGAAAATACCCTGTTTTAATAGAAAAATAAATTAATTTGAAGATATAAATATGGTCGAATATACACTGTTATTCTCTTTGCATGAAATTCTATTACCTCCCTTTGCAAACATCGTAGAGGCAGCCGATAGTCGATTAATTCATACGACAAGTCCAACTTTTATACTTCTCCACAAACAGTACGAGCGATATTTTTTTCAGTCTCCGTTAAGCAATCAGAGAAGAAGCACAAGAGATGACAAGATGGAAATAAGACAGAGTTGTTCAATTGACGTTCCTCATCCCCTACACAAAGGAACAGACTTTGCCATTCCCTCATTGTGGAGCAGGACAATGAAAACATATGGAGCGCAATCGAACTGCCCGTAAAGTATTAACTACGTGATGTAATTCGATTTTGGGCGGAAGGAACTAGTGTGAACTACGTGATGTAATTCGATTTCTCTAGGCAGAAGGAACTAATGTGAACTACGTGATGTAATTCGATTTCTCTAGGCGAAAGTTCATAATACAGATGCAGTTCATCGTCGAATGAGTAAGGTTTACATTAGTAACTCTGTAAATGATGGTTTGTGCCGCATAAGGTTTAAAGAAGGACTTGCCAACGTACACGGTGAGAGTAGCCATTGGTGAAAATCTGGAGCTGCAGACAGCACGTGATAAACGTATGAGTCGTGTGATTCATAAAAAATGTAGGTTAAGATTTCTGAACTGTCTGACCTTAGAATTTCAGGAAGTTCAGCAGCTCGATGGAGAAATCGATTGCTTTACGTAGTTCACACTTGGCGAGCGCTTCGATTCTACTTGGTATGTTTTCAAGTTTATTACTTCTTAACGACTGAAAGACACAGTATGTCTTTCATTTTACTTCGAAAGATTAAATAAAAGAATTAGTGCTTAGATTAAAAAGGAAATTTGTTTCTACATAAACAAAGCTATACTACGGAAACTAGACTGAACAAAACCTTGAAAAGCATTTTTGCAGAATATAATATGAATGGAAGTAATTGTAGGATACTAGGGTCGAAACAGGGACAATTCCGATCTACGCAATTTCTGGAAGATTGAGCACAGAAATATTTTTTAAGTAGTAGTATAACGTCGTTATGAATTAGTTGTGAATTAGTCTTATAGTAAATTGTTTTTAAAACAAATATAATTAATTTGTGCTACACTGAACTCGCACAAAATCTGTAGAATTAAACATGTCCTTTTTATCGTATAATGCGAGTTTCTAATAATCCAAGGAATCCCAGGTTCTATCCAATCCAGAGAGCACCTTCGTGGCATGTGGTTATTGAACGTGCCTTCGACGCGAACGTACCGATTTCCATTCCCGGTGGTTTGGATTCCACGGTAAGCTGTTGGTCCATGTGTCATATAGCTTTGCTGCTGAGAAGGACTTAAACTCAAGTTAAAAACCCGAATTATCGAAAGTATGCTGTATACTTATATCACATTAAAATCAGTAATAACAGCTGTGGCAAAACGACTAAATCTGTTAACAAGGCATTAATTCAACATTTAATTATATCTTAATTGAAGCAAGCTCCTATCATTCAACTCGATCGACTTTTGTGTGTCTATGTCTTCGTTAGTGTGGCTATTGCACGATAACTTTCCTAAAACTTAGCTTATTTAAATTAAACTAGATATATGTTTGCCTCCAACATTACACAGTAAAAAATAGTTGTGTTAATTCAACTCAATTTTAACACAGGGCAGTGGTTCCAGCGTAACTACCAATATGCGGTGTTAATTCAACACAGACCCCGCGGTGTTGGCGTTTAACACAGAGGGTGTGTTACGTTTCTAACACACAACCGGTGTTGAGCGGTGTTAAATTCGGATCTGTGTTAGTATTTTCGGTGTTGATTCGACACCATATCAGGGTCGGTAGTGTGGAGAAAATTGTTGAGTGTTACTCGTAACGGAGTTGCACCAACACGAAAAATTAACACAGTGTGTAGTGTGTTAATTATTTTGTGTTAATATTACACTATGTCAAGTATCAATATAACACAGTCTCTGTGTTATTTCAACATCATTTTCTTATTATTTCAACACACAATCTGTGTCATAATTCAAGCTCAAAGTCGTATAAGCAACACCGTTTAGGTGTTAATTCAGCACTCCCTGTGTTAAAATTCAAGGTCAGACCACCAGATTAACATCGATTTTGGTGTTAGTTCGACTCCACTTCTGTATTACACGTATCAACATCTATTTCGGTGTTGAAATAATTCCGTGAGCCGTGTCGATGTAACCCTTAAGCTGTGTTGAAAAACCTTGTGGTGTGCCTGATTACGCGTACGGTGATTCGCCATCTTTGAATACTAGCTAGTTAACACGAAAATCAATTCATAGCGTTCGGAAATAACGAAACGAACGAACTTAACGAAATGAACTGTAACAGATTAATTCCTGAATATCGTTAATTTCGTCAGGTGTTTCTGAACGCGTTCTTTCTTGAAATGCCTTGTTAAACTATTAACATGGCGAGGAGGGAAACAAATTCTAATTTTAAAATAAGAATAGTAAAGTACAGAACACTTCATTTAGAAAATATTCATAATTTTTTGACGCCCTCCTCATCATTTATTGTGTTGTACTTCTTGATGGTTCGAAATATAACTTACACCAACATCTTGTTCAAGAATGAGAGGAAACTCTTACTTATATCCTTATAATATGATTGCTTCTTAATCATGTTTCTACTTGTCTTTCACCATTTTTGAAACACAGTCCCCGGGGTTGACTGGTGAACTGTAGTGCAGTGTAGAAATGACACATTAATACTGGTTGTTTTTCACTGTTTACATAATTCTTCAGAGACATTACGTAAAACAATTGAGAGCATATCGCGAGGTTTCCATGTTGAAATTTTGTGAATACCTGGATTTGTTTAAGTATTCCTCTCTACTGTGTTTGTTTTTAGCTTCAGAACATAAGCCTTTATAATTAGATGCCCAACATATTTGGCAATCACGCAGAAGACAACACCGAAGATTCTACACTTGTGTTCATTCAACACATAGGCTGTGTGTCATTTCAACTACCGGCATTTGACGCACAACTCCAAATGGAGAGTGAGTTGTTCTAACCACCTATTTGTGTCATATTTTAACACAATCGCGCTAACACATAGGCATGTCGATGAAATAACACAACGATTTTTACAGTATATTTTTTACAGTATATGTTTGTGGGGGTGGTGTTCTGTGAAACATTCGTAAAAATACGACTAAGGTAATCTCAAATCTCAAATTAAAATAAAATTCACTTACTTCTGCATTGTGCAATATCACTGCCTTTAAGAACGGTTGCTGAAACTTTTGATTTTTCTTGTTAGTAATTTTTCGTTTGATTTTTCACGAGTCAATGTTTGCATGATCCAATAAATAAAGAAAGCAATACGATGCATGAAGAAACGCCATTGAGAAAAATACTATCCATATTAACCGTAATAAAAGTTACAGAGAAACCATCATATCAAAGTAATAATCACATGTCACATGTTTAATGGAGAAAGTGGCACATTCTATTGCTATAATATTCACAAGTAAACTTCAGTTTGTTACGTATGTTATTTCCAGCACATTTCAGCACGTATTCAATGTTTTACGTTAATTCTACTTTCAAATAATATAATTCTGGGGTTTCAACTCATGACACGCCGTTTCTGATGAAACATTTCTTACGAAAGAATCCATTATTTCTCGCATTTTTTCTTTTTATATATTTAGTGGAATCCATGTATATCTGACAATCTGGGAGTTGAAATGTACAAACGTGTTGTTAGTGGGACAGATCCCAAAAGCCCTATAAGAATGCTGGTCGCTAAGAGCACTGCATCGAGACGTTTTCCCAAGTGAACCTTTTTTTCCACTTTGGAAACCTCTTCCTCAGGAAGTCAGCGCAATGTAACCTTGAAGGCCTTTGATAGACTTCTTTACGAAGTAAGGAAGAAAGAAGGTAGAAACGAGACCAAGTATTTTAAATATTTGTATAGCAAAATAACATTAAGATACACTTATTCACTATACAGAAAAATTTAGATGAAGACCATGCTCTTTCTGCAATAGAACTAGAGGAAAATTGAATAATTAAGATCAAACTCTCGCACAATTGTCACAACAGTAGAACATGATAGCATGCTTAGACAGAAGGCAGTGCCTACAATCTCAAGATGGATACAGTGAAATTACTGTCAATTTTTGAGTTTACCTTGTATTTCTAAATTACTTGCTAAGAACAATACTTACTTCACTTAGTAATTTATTCTGATATCGTACTTTCCCTGTGTTTGGATCATTTTTTTCTCCATTTTAAATAAATCCTTAATTCTGATTACAGCAATTTGATGCCAGGGCCCGGAAAACTAGACAGAAACCTGGTATTAAGAAAGAGCACTGGTGAGAATGAAACAAGAACATTGATAACGTTGTCGACAGTTTTACAGGCATACTATTCATAGATTTATGTTGCACATACACACGTACACTATTAACACTTGATTGTACGTATCACCATACGTAGCACTTACTCCTTTGTTCTAGTGCTTCTTACTGTCATATCACTGACTATAAAAGCATGCTCCTACGTCACGCATTGACTAGTTGGAAACGGCTTCTAGTATGGATTGTGAGGCTCTAAAGGAGTATTCTGAGTCACTGAGTATTCGAAACAAGGTGACAAATCACTTGTCATAAGTTTGAAAAACGTAATATAATAAATTAATCTTTCCATTTTTACATAGGCTATGCTCTATTATGATTTTTTCTACATTCATTTTTTTTTATTTTCTATACCTGGTATAGTAAAAAAAATCATACCAAATGTTGACTTAGTCTGTCTCTTTTCTCTTTATTACTACATCTAATAATGTTCATTTCGGAGATTTTGCTTATCCTTATTGTGTTACCGTTCTACTCGCCATTTTTGCCCCATTCTTCTACGTGCCTACAAAATTGTCGACAACACTATCATTGTACTTGTTTTATTGTCATCAGTGGTCTTTCTTAATACCAAGTTTCTGTGCAGTTTCCCGTATCCGGCTGTCAGATTGTTGTAATCAGAATTAGAGATTTACTTAAAATTGACAAAAATATTCCAAACGCATGGAAAATACTCTGTTCCAAACGCATGGAAAATACTCTATCAGCATGAATTGCGAATTGAAGTATTGTTCTTAGCGGGTAGTTAAGAAATGCATGGTAAACTCAAAAATTGACAGTAATTTCATTGTATCTCTTTTTATATTGTATGCACTGCAATATTATTATGATCTACTGTTGTGGTAATTCTAAGGGAGTGATCTTAATTGCTCCATTTTTTTATCTATTTCTATTACGAAAAGAATATCGCCCTCAGCTGTCATTGTGCACCTGGAAAGAACAGAAGACAATGATCCGATTTCTTGTCTGATCTGAAGGTATGTCAGAGACTAAACTTCATCGGTGACAGAAAAGTTTAAAATTAGTCGAGTTCGCGTGACACACGAAGATGGAGCAGGACGTTCGTCAACCTCCATCACTCTACTTGTCTGGCACAACAATCAAGACGACGAAGTTTTGAACCGAATGGTCACAGGAGATTAAACGTGGGTTCCTCAACGTAAACCAAAACCTAAAGAGAAAGTATGGAGTGAAAATACCCAGGACCACTAATGAAATTCAATGCTCGAATTTCCAAGGGGAATGTGCGCCCGAAGAAAATTTTCTTGGGGGGAGGGACTCATCTCCCTCGTTGCTGTATTACGTTTGGTGCTTTTATTTTATCTTAAGAAATTTATTACATTTTCGTGAACCAGGGGGCGCCGGGCTCCACCCTGCCTTGCCTTTCGGGCGCCCATGTCCACAGGAAAGGTAATGTTAAACATCTTTTGGAACTGAAAGGAGCAAAAGAGCTTATACTGGAAGGTTACTTGGAAAAGGGGCACAAAGTTAAGAGCACAAGATATAGTGGTTTGGTTTCCAAGAATCTGAAGCCACCAATTCGCACATAATGGCGAAATCTATTGTGCAAGAAGGCACTTTTGTCCCATGACCACTCAGTTCTTCCTTGATGCAAATAGCCAACGGAGCGGCCATGTTCCCTTTGCAATAGGAGAAATAAATATAAAGCAATTAACAAACAGTCTAAACTTACAATATGTGAGGATAGAAGATAGTGCGAACAATCTAAAGATCGATATGGTGAAATTGTTGATAATTTTTCACTTTCCCTCGTAACAGTATTATTTATATAGAAAAATAGAATTGTGAACCTATTCAACATCCAATAATGTCATTCCAATAGACTGAGTTGTCAGTGTAAAAATCTATAAGCTTGTTCTCCGCAACGGTTCATAGAGCGTATGATTCGCTTACTGAAGCGAAGGATTCACATTACCACGGTCAGTGAATCGCCCATAGTTAGAAATAGATAAAGAACTCAAATACATATTTTTTCATTGTCTTCAATAAACTAGAAAAGAATTTTGGCTCTTAGCCGTTGACAATTATATATAAATCTTAATCTAGATTGAGATCTATTGTAAAACATGCAAGATTTTCGAACTGTGTGCATAAACTCTTTTTTTCTTTAAAAATACGAAATTATTTGTTATATATCAATGCTGAGAGAACTGAGATACGGACTTATAGTCAGTTCATGTAAATGTCGAAGAGTGTATACAAGAATAGCCTTAAAAATATGTAATAATGAAAATATATAAATGTATAACCTTGTTTAAATATATATATATAACTAAGGGTAAATGTATTTGTAAGGAACAACACTGTAACTGGGCCTAGAGCCTGTTGTGTTGAATAAAATAAAATAAAAATAAAAAAATAAATGTCATGGAATTACAACTTTAGTACAAAGAATCGAAACTAACTTTTAAATTAATTTTAGGTGATACCTCGAACGTTTTGCTTATATGTCCAAATGGAGATAATTTACGTAAGAAAATCGTATACTAGAATCAAGCTTCAACGAAGGTTTACATAAAGGAAGACTTTTTATAGTCTGCAGCAAAGTAGATCAAGCCTCCCTAATAGCATGAATCTTTTACGTTAGAGCACATAGTAAATTTTAGAGCTCATATAAATAAATGCGAAGTGAGTTTCATTTTGTGTTTATTGAAAATTCTCCAATCTCCCATGGAAAAAGAAGTATTGTTAATTTTATTCTTACTGTTAAGGAGTAGAGTCCATTAGTGTATCGTTAATCATAATAAATGACATGTGTTTCTCATACATATTTGCCCCTTGAAATTTAATGAAATATTTCCACCAATATTAGCTACACTCTTTTCATACGTAATCAATACAGAGGGTTGAGCCGCGTATATGTGTCCACACAAATGTAGATCGTAGATAGTACAAATGCACAATTTCAATCCACAAAAATGTACACCGTAGATCGTACCAGACGTTTTCAAGGTTAACAAACAGGTACGACTTGCAGTATTGTTTCATTATTGCGTGGTGGGTGCATCATGGGCTAACATATTTTAGAAGAAGTATCTAGTTACATTTTTGCACACAAACTTGTTTGTGTCTAAATTAACAAAAAACACAGTTCAAAGAAAATAGATCTACCATAAAATCGACTATTATCATGAACTTAATTAAGTGATATAAAAAACAAGAGGTCTCAGCTATTAGTTCACCCAATAAGGAATGTCGAATGCTACTGTCAGTGTAATGAATCCAAGTGTGCCTCAGAAGTTACGCAGAATAGCCCTCCAGGAAACATCTCTAGACGAGCTGTGATGCTCAAACGTCTACACGTGTCCCGGAAAACTCTGAACTGCACCTTACGCGTCCAATTAAATTTCCGGAAGGTATTTAAGGACCGGGGACATTATCTAAATAATGCCCATAGTTGGAAAAGAAAGTCCCGTCCAGAATTTAACCCTCATTTTCTCGAAAGGATTTACGGCCAACGCAGAAACTGATATTATAGAGGTTCACTACTTGTCAGGTGCCTATAAACTAAAATATAAACGCAACATAGTATCAGCAACACACACTGACACTTATTTGTACAGACGGCCTGTCTCGTCTGTCTGGAAATATATATAAATTCTGTTCGTTTGTATCCCAAGGGAAGGCTTCATCAAATACATTTCATTCTAATCATATAGATTTATGAAACGAATGGAGGTAACCACCTGTAACAAGACTACTCCATTTGCTGACATACCGGTGGAGTCACCCCTGCTTGCTCCATGGATTTCTGAATAGGCCACTTTCCTCGCGTCGTGCCTCCGAGACCTGTGGAAAACCTGTAAAGAGGAATGACAGGAATTCCCCTTTCTGTGCATCGTACAATCCTTCTAGAATGGAAATTGCTGTGAAGGGTTATTATTAAGATTAGTGGAGGTCAAATTCGGGCAAAAAGATGATGCCACCATGGATCTTTCTGGACTGATTTCAAGTTCAAATTTGGACACTTATATACGTCTAAACCCTCTAGTTTGCTGTTAGTGAAGGCGAAAGAGTAATCTGCATTTAAAAACAATTTATTTTAAATATTTCTTACTGATATTTTGTTTTCAAAGAAATAATTTTTCCCCACCTAAGAGTGCAGAATAAGCAAACAAGGTTGCTCAGGATATGATGTAAAAAAAATAATAATAATTTAAATTCTTCAGGAAGTATCAAATATCGAAATTTACAATTCGGGGCTTACTATCGATTAATTAGCTACCTTAGTAACCAAGTAGCTAATACGCTTGTTCTGTGCATGGTTTCGTTTTCGACCCGGCGAGGGTGCTTCCCTTGGATGAAAAGAACAAATCATTGATTCGGATATTAGGTTAAGTAGTTGGTTTCCATTTTATATACGTAATTTATGTCTCTGTACCGAAAAAAAAAACGTCTAATTCCAATAAATCAATTAATGAATAACCAACAGTTCTATTACAATTATTACTGCTCCTTTACTTCGATAATTAAGTAAAGTCAGGAGTGATTCAAATCTTAAAAACAAAACTCCATAGCATGCTAGTGCGCTTAATAATTTAAATTAAATAAATGTCATACATTAGTGAATAAATTGAAGAAGGATTACAATGGAAATGGATTACTCATTAAAAGTTTTCACAACATTAAAATTTATCAGTTTTTAAACACTCTACTAATCACACTGAATCCTAGTCAATTGGAAGCGTTGCGAACGAAACGCTGCGGCTTTTCCGCAAAAAGTCAATGGTCTGATACAGCAAATGTACTAGTTTCTTCGTTACTTTATTTTTTTCCCTAACAGCTACATCTTGTGTTTAAAAGTGGTATTTTTGTTACTTTTTATTTCACTATAGTTTCAATAGTCTATCTGAATTTATTATTAAGTTTGTTTGGAAGAGAGATTTCGTTAAAAAGTCAAAGAAATAATAATTCAGTATGCAAACATAGAGATGAAATATAAAAAATTAAATTACAGAAAACCGTGATAATATTTTTAAAAAGTGCCAAGCGATGCAAGAATTAGATACTTAGGTATATGCAATTGACGAAACTGGAGGGCGTAATATGGAACTAATCAAAGACGTATACATGTATCAATAGCGTATAAAAGAATGTGTAAGAGGCAAAAGCTGAACTATATTAGGATATATCGTATTAATCAATGTTGTGCAGGGTGCAATATGTACTAAGGTAAGGTAAGGATTTATTCATAGAATTAATAGTTACAGTCAGGGGTAAAAATGATGGGGAACACGGGGAGACTCCGTACCCACTACCTCGAAAATATACGTACGACGTTCCCTCAGTTCCTAAAAAAATTACAATATTGAAAGATAGGCAGAGGAAACGGCGTGGCGTCTTGCTGCTACCTACCGTCTCCCCACCTTTTCAAATCCAATTTTACCCCTGGTTACAGTCGAATAAAATAAAATTGATAAATAGCGTAATACAAGATAAGATAGTGTCTAAGAATTGCGTATAAGCTTACAAAAATGTTAATAGCAGCAGTAATAACTACAAATAAGCCAAATAAGACTTCGAAGATGTTGTTTTCGTTTATTTGTATTTAAATACGTTTTTAAAACTTTTAGAAAATTGTACCTTTGTGAAATATTTTGTTTTTAATTTTAAGTTTTTAAATTTAATTATTTTTGTGAATATCATTCAATACTAGAGTAGTATACTAATCTATCCTACCAATTCACTCCACATTCCAGCCCTTCCTTAAAAAAGAAAAAAAAACACTTCAATTGACGTTTCTAGTTTCCAGTGTGGTACAATCCAATGTCTGTGTTCTTGAGCCTTGAAGAGTGCAGCTTTATATACTGCAATGAGAACTAGACTCTTTCTTCAAACTCTTCTCCTATTGTCCGTTACATGAAGCACCCCCTCTCAGTATCCTTTCAGAAAAAAAATTACAAATTCCACGGACTGCAGCAATTCATGTCGGGTTTGGAAACGATTTTCTTTGACAAGGTGTGACACTTATCGGCAGTTATTCTGAGTTAAGATCTTTTATTGTGACCATAATTCTAACGTCATTCTGAGCTCACACGCATATTACATCGTTCCTTGTAGCCAGGATGGACAGTCCATTTTGATTCAGTAATAAATCGGTCAAATTTACTTATTGGGTTGTAATAATCACAATGGCTAATTTTGTTATTCTAGCACATATTACTTCGACCTATCTTTGCAGCACCGGCTTCGGCCCAGTGAAAATTAAAAGAAATTTTGATTCATACTAGCAAAAGAATACTGGCATGATTCGCTTAAAAGAGGCTGTGAATTATTCCATCCTACTAGCTTTCTTATACATTTTATGTAAGAAATGGAAATTCTCTCTTACTAAGTGGCTTTAAATTGCAAATGGACTTAAAATGTGATTGTAAAATGACTTAAAAACTAAACTTCTCAAGAACGCTGAATTAAGCACAGAAAATAAAATTTAAAGAATTGTTCAAAATATTGCTTGTTTGTCTCGCTGTAATTTATATGAATATTTAACACCAGGGTTATCAAATAGTTAGTAGTAAATCTTAATGTTTGATCCCAACAGCGCGAGCTACTAGTGGGAGTGAAATACCTAGATTTCTAGCACAAAAGATAGAGAAGCTAATTTCTCCAGGGGCGTAGCGTCCATGGAAGCTGTGAAAACCCACTTCCCCTCAGTGAACAGAATAATGCATTAAAACTCGTAATATCGCTTTAATATAAATAGTCCAACAATGATTTAATACTAATGTGTAATATTAAGAATAATGCATTAAAAATAACAACTTTTCATTACTAAGAAACCACTCTATGTCGCTATTATTTTTTACCTATTAATCGCATTGTTCTAAAATTTACCAAGTATGCAAAAAGTTACTACAAAAATTTGTAACTGACTTATTTGTTCTATTATAAAATTTTAAAAATGTACGGTACTTACGTCAAATTATGCAGTTTATATACTTATATACGGTGAAACACATGTATATTGCAAATAAAAGTTTTCAGACACTTGTGTAGCACTATAAACCATATGATGAGAAGTTTTATGTTTCTTAACATTTCAAACAACCATGTGGAAAATGAAAAAGTTACACAGTTTCTGGAGAACAAAATATAAAAGGCAGGCTACGTGTAAAGTGTTTTCTTCTCGACTGGTTGCATCAACTGTGAATCACTTAGAAAAAGTTGAAGATATGCTTCTTACGGCTAGTCACGTCTTTGCAACATATCTTCCACTCTTTTTCCTCTTTCCACATTAGTACACTCACACACGCAGATGTTCATTCAATTTATGTTTTCCCTCAGATATACGTAAGTGCTAGGTGTTTGAAACCTTTCAACGATTATACCAGAACAGTAGCTCAAGTGGTCGTTTTCATCCAGCAACAGTACATTAAGGGATTTAGAAGGGTCCTTTTAAGGGCTGGATCGCCTTTTACTCAATTAACGTATGCTTAAGGTACGGTATTCAAGTTTTAAATCATATCATCACACACACACACACACACACACACACACACATATATATATATATATATATATATATATATATATATATATATATATATATATATATATATATTATAACGACTCACCAAGGGTAGTCGTCAACCTGGTTCGATCGGTGATATATGAATCTCGAGTGGTAGTAATAGTTTGTATGTAAAAATATCTTTAATAATTATACATATTATTATTCTCACCTTTTCTATAAGAATTATAAAGTCGATGAACGGTACTAAATGGTTTATTAGTTGATACACTTTTAATATATTTTCATTCAAACTGTCCTGCACACAGACATGATGATTAGGTATCCATAACCAACTACATAGCAGCCAACTACATAACACTATCCCATAATATAATATATTTTTTTACATATATTAAAAACATTCTTCTTTTGTTAACATTAAATTAACATTCTATTAAGTATAGTGCACATGTATGAGCACTTTCTGCCCAAGGTACAGGTAATTATTAAACTATCCAAAGTATTTCGTTATATAAAATGTCGCCCGACAATTGGACTGAATATAAAAGTCATAAGCGAGCTTGGCTTTTATCTTCAAGAACCACTGGTCCGTTTACAATAATGGTCTTACACTACTTATGCCTTTCACATTTTGATCGCTCCTCGTATGTATCTTCATTACATATCATAGATATAGATACATTTATAACAAATCTTTCATTTCATTAATACTTATTTTTGACAATAAAGTTTCAACACAAATTAATATAATGAAAACAATTTTTGTGTTTAATCAATCATGAATTAAATTATAACCCTTCACGTTAATAAGAAAGAATTAAAATCATTGGAAACTTATCGTTGGTTAATGAAAATCAAAGAAAATAAAATTGACTAAAAACCAAAAATTAAACATAACCTACGTTTGAATAACCAAAAAGGAAGAAAATAAATCTATTTTTACACAGACAGAAGACACCCTTTTATTATTATTATTATTATTTTTCGTTAAGTTCCTTTATTACCAAAATAGGGATTGATATTTCAAAATCTTGAATAGTTATTGTCACACGAGTAATTCCAGCTACTCTCTTTTTATGTTTACCGGTAAAATCAACTATAATAAGGTTCTCAGCCTTTTGTAGCTTAGGATTCGAATAATTACTAGTAATTGCTTTCCACATTGAATACGATAATAGAGAGGCATTTGCTCCCGTATCAAGTAAAGCTTCAGTACTTAATCCATTGACTTTAATAGGTATTTTAGCTGTACTATATGATTTTAAAAATACAAAATTTTCTTCAATATTAAAACCATCATTGACGGTATCATCTTCGAACCAACAACGATTTACAACAGGTATAAATTGGTACTGACATCTATTAATTGTTATTTCCGAATAATTATTTACAGAGACGTCATGTGAAAGATCATTTTCATCATTAACATGAACATGTAAATTGGAAGATAATTTTTTTTTGTCCGTCGTCCCGCTAAAGGGTTTCGCCCTTTCTTCGGGTAAGTGCTTTATATAAAATGTAGTTTCTAGTTTAATGTGGTCGGTCTAAGAGGTGCACAAGTATATAATATTTATTTAGTTATTAAATACATATACACAGAGAGGGGATGGAAGGGTGACAATAACATCTAATGAAGTACAAGCATACTATAAGCATGAGATAGCAATATTGTAGAAAATAATACGTTTATTACCATGTAGTGCGGAGTTAAGGCGAGTGCAAAACAGGAATGAATATGGTACAGGAGGCAATATGGAGAGAAGTAGATGAAGATGAAATGAAGTGCTCTGAACGCCACATCACAAGGTATTTGTTAGTACAGACGAATGCAAGTTATCTTCTGTTCCTGGGGCGATTCAGGAACTGATGGAGACAGAGGAAGCCCATGTTAATAGGTAGTTACGGTGCGTATGATGGATATATGAATGATGAAAGCTCACGTGGTTCGTAGATGTGAAAAATTTCGGGATCCACTACAGCATCATCGAGTTGCAAATGATAAAGAGTCATGAAGTGCTGTAGGGGAGTATCAACGTAAGCTGAGGGTGCGTCGTGATCCCGATCGTACCGTAGGATATCTAGGAACATGGGATGCTGCTGGTCAATTCGCTTGCAAACGTACCGAGTACGAAGCTGTTCGAGATGGTGCAATAAAGGTGGAAAGTCAATCAGCTCGTAAAGTAATCGTGTCGGATGCGGTAATCTGATTCGATGTGCTAGGCGTAGAGCATGGCGCTCTAGGATAGCCAACTTCTGATAGAATTTTGGCGGTGCAGATGTCCAGGCAGTGTGACCGTATGTTAATGTACTGCGCATAAATGCTTTATATGTATGAAGTACTGTTAACGGTTTTAAACCCCAGGTTGTACCAACTAGGCGCTTGAGGAGGTTGAGCCGATTTTGCGCTTGGCGTATGATCTTGGTGAGATGTGGGGTCCAAGTAAGTTTGGAGTCAAATATGACCCCAAGATAAGTAAGAGTATTTGACGGTAAAACAGGTGTATGGTCTACTTGGAGGTTTAATCGACTTGGATTCCTGTAGATACGTGAACGGCGTCTACGTGGCAGGAAAACAATAGCCTGAGTTTTGGTAGAATTAATACTTAATCGCCATACATTACACCAGTCAACGAATGCATCAATTGCCGTTTGCATAGTTTTACTGATGGATTGTACTGTGCGGGCTGTCGTAAAAAAGGCGGTGTCGTCAGCAAACTGAAATATGTTGATGTTGTTTGGAACCACAAGGTCGGCAACATACAGTAGGTATAATAAAGGAGACAGTGACGAGCCTTGAGGAACACCAGATTGGATGAAGATCGGATGAGAAAGTGTTCCGTTAATAGAGATATATGCTAGTCGCCCTAGTAAGAAAGAATGGATGAATCTGATATAAGAGGATGGTAAAAAATAGTTATGGAGTTTGTATAGTAAACCAGGGTGCCAAACTTTGTCGAAAGCTTTTTCTAGATCAAAGGCTACCAGACAAGAAGGAAAACCTGTGTTGTATTGATCATAAACAGCCGTAGATAGTCGTAATAACTGATCCATTGTACTAAAATGAGGTCGAAAACCGGCTTGATGAATAGGAAGTAGATTATGAGTTGCAAGATGAGCGTGCAAGCGGCGGACTAGAATGCGTTCTAATATTTTGCAAAGGCAACTGGTGAGATGAATAGGGCGATATGACTGTACGTCAGTTGAAGGTTTGTTAGGTTTGGGAAATAGAAGAACTTTCGAGTATTTCCAGTCGATTGGAAAAAATCCAGTTCGCAGGATGAAAGTATATATGGCGCTGAGAAAAAGTAGAAAAGCAGGTGATGCTTGCCTGATGAGAACATAGGTAACAGAATCAAAGCCTGGTGCAGTGTTTCGTTTACGGAGCAATGTTTGGCGAATATCATCTGGTTGGATCGGAGTGGTAAGTTGATTATTGGGCTCTAAAGAGTGGCTGATAGATGGGCGCAGAGAAGCAGATGTTGGATCTGTACGTCGGTTTATTGAATTTTGTAGGCGCTGAGGTGTATGCCAACCAGGAAGAGGTGTAAAAATATCTTGAAAAAATGAAGCAAACGTATTCGCTTTATCCATATCAGTGATCACTGCCTGATTATTGTGAACAATGGGGTATGGTGTGCGAGATACTGTACCGGTGAGTTGATGAAATTTGCGCCAATATTTACTAGGGTGTGATTCACTTGCAAGTGTGTTGCAAGTTTGAATCCAATGGCGTTTCTTATAGGCAACAATATAATTGTGCGTAATTCTAAGGTATTGGCGATGAAGTCTAAGCGCTTCAAGATTACCCGTAGCGAGATACTCACGATGTGCTCGACGAGAAGCGGATATGAAAGGTAAATAGTGCGGAGGCAATTTTGGTTTATGTAATTGTACTTCTGCTGTTGGAATGGAACGGCGTGCTGCATCTTGAATAGATTCAGTAAGAGCGGCTATTGTGTGATCAAGATCACATTGTGTAGTTGGCATGAGTAGTGTATTAATAGCATTGTCCAAATCAGAGCGATATTGCTCCCAATTAGCTCGTTTGTAACAGAATACTTTCTGTGGAGGTAGCTTAGGTTGAGAGCGAGGAGAGCAGTGAAGTGCAAGTTTGATTGGTACATGATCACTACCTATAGAATCGAGCACATCGATATGTATACTCTGCGAGAGAGATGTGGATGTGATGACAACATCAGGAGTAATATTGCTGACAGGGCGTGTAGGTTTCGGTAAAACATGGAACTCGGCAACTGTTTCAGTCTGAAGAAAGTAGAGAAAATTAGTTTTATCTCGCTGTGACCGGCTATGAATGTTTAGATCTGCCATGATAATGTAATGCCTAAAGGTAGAATCGATATATCGAAAGAAGTCATAGTTGATTGCTTTGCCTGGACGAAAGTATATGGTGACGAAGGTGACAGTTCGGCCTCGAAAATAAATAGTCATGACATTATGCTCAGGAAGATGGTGTGTGAGCTGAAATGGAACAGTAACTGCTCGATAAGGAAGACGTTGGCTAACACCTATAGCTGTACCTCCGTAGACTCTGGGGCCAGATGGAGCATCATGTCGGAGAAGATGATATTTCGGAAAATAGCAGGAAAGATGTGGTGCGAGGTAAGTTTCGTTAAGTGCAAAGGCTGCTATGTTTTCTTCTTGCAGAAGTTGTGCGAAGAGCACGTGATGGGTTAAGACTGATCGAATGTTCAGAAAAAGTAAATTATAAGCCATACTGATACGTAGTATACAAGTGTATGTAGAAGCACCCATATTAAACATAGACTTCGATTGGCTGAATTTGAAAGTGAACTGTAGGTCCGGAATAGGTAGCATGAAGTTGTAAGTTAAACAGTAATTTGGCTGCATACATGATCTGATTCAGGATGTGGTTGCGATCAAAAGGATGGATATTTTGTAAAGATATAGTAAGGAAGCGCAATAGATCTTGGAAGATAAATGTTCATAAGAATTATCGCTTAAATTTGTAAATAAATGTTCATGAGAATCTACAGCTGATATGGGTTTAACCCCTATCACATCAGCCGCAATTAGTTTAAATTCATACTCGTGTATGGTTCCAATAAAGTACATTGTACAGCACAATCCTGGTTATGTCCCATATTATTGTTCTGTACAGGAATTACTTCGATACCTGGATCTTGACGCGAAGTGCCATCTCTTGTTCTCCAATTACGTCTATCCACGTAGTTTGTTGTATTCCTGGAATTTCGCCATACATTCCGTCTATTTTTAAACCTATTTTGATTATATGGTCTAACATAAGGATTGCTACGACTAATTAGGTTAGGCGTATTCCCTACGTAACTTTGCCTATTTTGCTCGTTTTGATTGCTAGAATTTACTCGGCTTAGGTTGTGTTCCGTATCATTCACACTTCTGATATTTAAATTCCGAACAGGTACAAAATGATCTGAATTATTCTTATTTTTACCTATTCCTGCTTGTTGATTCATAGCATGGTATTGAGTTTCATAGCATTGGACAAGCATTAATAAATGGTTGAAACTCATACACTGTGTAGAGAACAAGATCTGTTGTAACTTAAATGGAAGCAAATTTCGAATCGATGCTATTATTCTAGATTCCGACTGCAATGGATTAACGACTTTTAATTCGTTGTATGTATTTACAACAAATTCAACAACAGATTTGTGCAAACGAGGATTGAAATGTTGATTTCTAATGGTGGCATCTCGATTTGCAAGCAAAAAGTCATTTTCATAATTCGCAATCAGTGCTGCTTTGAATTCCTCATAAGTATTGATGTGATCACGTACGGCTTTAAACCATAAAGAACATGGTGGGAGTAATACATGAGGGATTAATTTCATATATTGTGATCTATCTATACACATTATATTGCATTCGTCCTGAAATTTTTCCAGGAAAGAAGTAGCGTTCTCATTACATTTACCACTGAATTTACTCATAGCCCGTATTTCACTCATCTTAACACTTAATTTTACCTTCCTTTTATCATTCCGTGTACTTATTGGGTGACAATTCCTATCCATGACGTGATGTGTCGTTGCACCATCCCTTTTACGCCCATCTGTCCTCTTCGGATGAATTTCTTCCAAAATAATATCCTCATCAGACACAGGTGAAGGCGAAGTCATCTCTGGTGAGTGGGGAAACTCCAAGCGATCACTACCCATATTATTGTGGTATGTGTTGTCCTTAACCTGTAGCGTTCTAATTTCTTCCTGTAGAGTAGCTATCAATTGCGTATTTGCACGTATGTTGTTAGAATTATTGATGACCTGAATCTTTTGCTGTTGAACAGAAGATTCGATTACTTCTAAATCCTTTTTTACATCACTGATTTCTTGGATTTGGTGGTTGTGCTTATCCTGACAATCCTCGGATATTCTTTTTAACTTTTCCTCGAACTTCGAGGTGATGTCATTCATCGCCTGGACAATTGACTGTTTCGTTTCATCCGACTTCTGTTCCATTCGTCTACTTAATTCCTCATATTGCTTGTTAGATTCTTCGGACTTATGCTCTATCGTCTGCTTTAACTCCTCGTATTGCTTGTTTGATTCTTCGGACTTCTGTTCTATCGGATTGAGTATAGCCCGCTCCCCCCAGTGACTTTTAACGAATCATAGTGATTCTAATGGTTCATATTAGTTCATAATGAATCGGAATCACATGTTATAAAGATTTAAGATGTAAATCTTGTGTTAAGGAGGCTTTAGTATAAGTAGTAGTAGCGGTAGTAGTAGTAGTAGTAGCAGTAGTATTGGTAGTAGTAGTAGTAGTAGAAGTAGTAGTGGTGGTAGTTAGTAGCAATACTAGTAGTAGTAGTAGTAGGAACGGGTTAGAAGCCCCGCAGGGGTTGCTTGGGTTCTGTTCTCGATATAAGTAGTAGTAGTAGTCGGAGTAGTAGTAATAGTAGTAGCAGTAGTAGTAATAGTAGTAGTAGTAGTAGTAGTAGTAGTAGTAGTAGTAGTACTAATAGTAGTAGTAGTAGTGACTCTTCCAGTTCCGGTGACAAAGAACTGGGGGGAGCGGGCTATACACAAGCCGTTCTATCTTCTGTTCTATCGTCTGCTTTAACTCGGTAGACATCTGAATCAATTGTCGCTGTAAGGCTAGCAAGATTCGGTCTTCTGATGTCATTCCTGGTGGTACACTATGTTGACCGTTGTCACTATTATTGGATTCTTTCTCAATTGCCTCACCGTTCATTTTTCTTATGATAATTCTACCACTTCTTAGTATTGTGAAATTTGTATTCATTAACCTTATTACAAAAGTAAATTCACCCTTACTTTGCTTCGGGATATGAATTTATGAAAAGTCCCGGGTGAGGTAAACCAAAATTTTAATCGGTAGTCGTCAACCTGGTTCGATCGGTGATATATGAATCTCGAGTGGTAGTAATAGTTTGTATGTAAAAATATCTTTAATAATTATACATATTATTATTCTCACCTTTTCTATAAGAATTATAAAGTCGATGAACGGTACTAAATGGTTTATTAGTTGATACACTTTTAATATATTTTCATTCAAACTGTCCTGCACACAGACATGATGATTAGGTATCCATAACCAACTACATAGCAGCCAACTACATAACACTATCCCATAATATAATATATTTTTTTACATATATTAAAAACATTCTTCTTTTGTTAACATTAAATTAACATTCTATTAAGTATAGTGCACATGTATGAGCACTTTCTGCCCAAGGTACAGGTAATTATTAAACTATCCAAAGTATTTCGTTATAATATATATATATATATATATATATATATATATAAGGTGTTTCAAAACAACACCAACAATTCAGATTCCTGCGGTACTCATGCAACAATTTTTGGAGAGGGAGTTTGGCTACGGGGTATATAATTGGAAATACTCACCAACTACCTCTATAAAAGTTGTTGCGGAAGTACCGCAGGATTCTCTTGGCTAAGGAGAGAAGTCAATGAAGAGCTCTTGCGAATTCGGCATTGAATGCTCAGGTTTCATAGGCCATAGATTTAGTTATTAGGGGAACACCGTTACATCTTCGGGCACTTTGCACGTAAAATTTGCATTAGCTATTGTATATAACGTAATTGAATAATACAGATAGATTTTACCTCAATACTCCAGAGCGACATCAGCGTCTGAATCATTTATATGGATCCCCTCTAAAACAGGTATTAGTTGGGAGGGGGCAAGTATCTTTATGTATTGCAAGACCAATTAAGCTAAAAAAGAAAAAAGTAACCTTCGGGAAGGGAATCGTTCCTTCCACTCTTCCTGTGGATCCCCCAATTGCAACAGAGAAGATTAATAGTAAATATTTCGAACATATTATATGAATAAATATTCTGCAGACTGGCGTAAGTAACCTTTGGTAAAAATCTGAACTGCACAATGTAGACGAAAACAAGTCCCAGCACAGGAGAGCAGTATAAATTTACACGTACTTCAGTATCTACTTTAAACTGCAGAGATACGAGAGTATTTCCAAAAGTTTTCAGTCTGAAACTGAAATATCGTGCCGTTGATACTAGGTTCATGGCATATTGTAGAATCTATGAAACAAGTAATGTATCATTTTCCACGGTATCCACGGTCACGGTTTGGGTCACTTCGATGAAGGAAAACACTTTTATCAATCGTTGTGTGTTGTTATGGTATGCTGCATTCCAGTGCTCCGTTGCTACCAAGGCTGCAGTGCTAAGTCTGCACTGTGAGTGGATGCTGAATCTTCTCGAATCAATATTTCACTGCAAATTTGGAAACAACACACATATAGACTAGATCATTGTTATGCAGTATGGAGCTCAAGACACAGCCACTAACTGAATGGCCTGCCTCCAACACTTTAAAGTGTATCTACTACACTGTAGTGTTAGATTCTTTCTCACTGGTAATCGCATTCAGGTTCTTGTGTACCAAAGGCATGCCTCTAGACACTAAACTTCTTTCGTTACTGTATGAAGCAGTAATTTTCACTTCGCCGATCTATGGTGTAAATAGGAGAGAGAAACACGATGACGGAGGGAGGGGACGAGATTATGTGGGAGAGCAAGTGTTGGCAGTGTATTCGTAATAATCATACATTCACGAGTAGTGTGCCTATGGATGTTCTTCTTTACGTCACTGGCGGATCCGAGAGGGAGCGGAGGGGGTTTTTCCCGGCCGATTCAAACTGTGTGACAAGCCTAGCAGAGTCTAAGCAAAATATGTGATACTTAATAATACTTAGTACAGACATGTTTGAATTGTGAATACTTCTGTCCCTAGTTTTTTGAGGTGGTCATCATAAGTCCCAAAGGAGCGAGAAGATGTTTCATTCGTTGCACGAATAGTTGTAGGAAGGGTGGTAAAACAGCTTCGAACTAAAAATGTATATTTTAAAATTGTGTCCTAGAAAAATGAAATGGAAATGGAATTCGGGTCCCGAAGCCTTGAATAAAGAGAAATGTAGAATCTTCAGCTCTCCTTATCGAAAAGATCTCTGAATCTAAGATAAGACTTTTCGGTTGGTTGATTGATCAATATGCATTTACGGTCTTTGTCAAAAGCGATGTTTACAGAACGAGAACTAGAGTTTAAAGTTGGATCTGAACCACTGTAGTGCGTTTGATGCTCATTGATGCGTGCATCAAAGTTAAAAGGTACGTTCATTAGCTACTAGATCAACAAAAAGAGCCGTGACCTTTGGGGTTCAACATGGAAACATTAGAAAGAGAGCAGGGATTCGTTGTGACTTTTAATGGCATTTAATTTTTTTTTTGGGAAATAACACAAGCTTTTATTGTAATCATATACAAAAGACGAAGTCCTGAGTGAATAACTCGGACTGATCTTCGCACAGACCAAACCAATTAAGCTAGAAACTTGAAATTCGGACAGCAGATAAGATTTGTGAGGTAGGCTATCACTAAGGATGGATTTCTTGGAAATCCCAGGAAAGGAAGGGGTGGCCATCTCTCCGAATCCCTTAAGGTTTAGGAATGGGCACGAGCGAGTTCGAGCGAGTTTCTTTGAAACTCGACTCGACTCGAAACAGATATCTTTCAGCTCGACTCAAGAACTCGACTCGAAAACTTTCGTCCAACTCGACTCGAAACTCTATGAGCTCCTTCTTGGCTAAGCGGTTAGCGCACGTGGGAGACCCGGGAGTCCCTTTGGCGTGGGAGACCCGGGTTCGATTCCCGGCGGGAGCTCATGTGGTTCGGATTCCACGTTAATCAGTAGGTCCACGTCTCATATAGCCTCGCTGCTGAAAGGGACGTTAAACTCAAAATCAACTCAATTCAACTCGACTCGAAAATCGAACCAGATCTTGTGTGTAGTTCTAAGTACTCCCTTCAAGTATCCTACATAGACAATATAGTTGTTATCAATGATACTACTTCTACTACAACCTATTATTATTATTATTATTATTATTATTATTATTATTATTATTATTATTATTATTATTATTATTATTATTATTATAACAACACCATATAAACATGAAAGATGGGCGGTCTGTATCTGAACACTAAAAACTAGTTGACTGTTGGTCTCGGTAGTCATAAAGTCTAAGAGACAAGAACATCCTTGATAAGGTTCCGGGTTTATATTTCGGAGAAGAGTGATGGTGGGCATGGGGTCATACGTTTATAGGACCTACCAAATTAATTGTTCTAGGACACAAAATACATTACCAGGGGAAATGCATTCCTTGGTATCTCTTCACCCAGAAGCTGGTAGATCACGCATCAACTTAATTTCCTGCGTAATAATTGAAAACAGTCTGGTATGATACAATGAAAATTCTCTCCGGTGCGAACGGTCCAGGGTTCGTTTCCCGGTTGGAGCACTCGGTCGAAAAAGTGTAAAAAGCCTTTTCAACCCAGCCATCCTCAATGGAGTTTCCTCATTCACACAAGGCAAACGCCAAGCTGGTACCTAACTTAAAATTCCAGGCCGCTTCCTTCCTTCCACAATCCTTTCTTGCTTCCTTTTCCCCGGATAGTGTGCTCGCCCGGACAGTGTGCTCATAGGTGACTGGTTAAATGGCCATAGATGCCGAGAGCACAGAAATCTAAATCCTAATCCTATTTCAGCGTTTCTGATATTTTCTAAGAGAGAAAAGGGGTGGGAATTACTATTAATAATAATAATAATAATAATAATAATAATGTGCCCATGACTCCAGATCCCAGAGACATGAAAGTTGGTAGTTTCATTTTTCATTTAAAATAATTAAACATGTATTTGAGCATGTATGTTAAACATTTATTTGAGCATGTATTAAACCTGTATGTTCTTTTTTTTACCACTTAACGTAGAAGGGAAGGGAAAGGGGAGGGGTTGGTTCACTAAAATGGCTTACAAGGTGTTTGAATTTCGTGACAGAGTTTTTGTAAATCAAATTCTATATGAGATACACAGAAGGAAGGACGCGAAATATTGTGCCACAGTAGCATGTAGGAGCAATGCTATATCGTGCGACGGCGTATGAAAAGCAAGTTGCGGTCTGGGGGCGAAGACTAGTATAATATAATTTTATTGTTGTTGTAAGCGTATCTATAGTTATATTATATTTCTAAAAGCTGTATTTAAGAAATTACCTAATAGAGCCAATTTCCAACCCACTGTTCCTAGTCTGGTCTAGTGCCTTTTTTCTTTACATACTGAATTTTACCACTGCAAAAGCAGTGTATTCGGACAAAATACCCTATACTTGGCATCAGAAGAAAGAACATTTTCAACACTAAAAATGTTGAAGACGATCCCGGATGGGTGCAGATCAGCTTAGTGGAGTGGCACTACTATTGTATATACGTACCAAGACATAAACTTAGATTACGATCTTGTCATCGAGAGAAAATGAAAATGAAATCTTTAAGTTTTACGTCCCACGGTTATGCCGGTTAGGCTAAAGGAGACGGTGATGATGAGAGATGAGTGAAATGGTGGAATGAAGAAAGTGGGAGGAAACGGGAGAACCCCGAGAAAACCCACGAGCACGGTGTTTGTCCACCACAAAGTCCACACGGCGCGAGCTGGGATCGAACCAGGAACCCCAAGCACCGGAGGTGAACGCTCTACCACTGAGCCACCGCGTGATGGATATATTGAAAAGTTGTGCCACCTGCGCTGTATCTGTGGCAATAAATGTTTCTTCTTTGTTTGCCTTGTGTTTAACCGCCCTAGGGAAACTTACTTTTTGAATATTCCTCCTACATTAAAAAGGTAGGATGTATTTGTTATCTATTTTATGGCAATATCTTAAAAATCTCACATATATAAAATGGTCATATATTATCCTAATTGAAATTCATTTCAATTATGTTCAGTCTGCAACCAAAGTAAGCAAACATTTAGTGAATACTTTCACAAATTAATTATTCTATTGTGATGAAATGTCATCAAAGACATCAGACGGAAAAGAGCAGAAGAAACTATATTACTCAAAATATGCATAGAAAATGTCACATGGAGTTCGTCTGGGCGTAGTGGTTGGGACACGTAAGTACACTTTATGGAAGGACACGATGTTCTCATTTCACGCCTGATTCATTCTCAGTATATTACATGTTATTCATCTCTTCTTGCTCTTTTGGAATGCTTTTGTTAAAGTATGACTTTCTTACACTCGTGTGTATATCTTGGGAACAAATCAGAATACGAGAATGAAAACGAAGACGAGTCACATGATACTAATTTGTTTGGAGAAAAGGTTAAACATGGCTCCAATCTAGAATATACGTGGCTTAAACTATAATAATTATTATATGTACAGTGTCTGGCCTCTAAAAGTACTATCTGAAATAACGAAGAATATATATATTCATTGAATATTGGAGAGTATCATTTTGTTGCATATGATATAAAATGGACTAGCAATTTTAAATCTTTTGATATTTCTGTTAAACTATACATCAAAAAATTAAACATCTTCGTACATGTTTAACTAATAGTTAAATAGTTAACTAATAGTTAGATGCTCAGTTTTAATAGTTACACTGAGAAAAATCCATTATCCGGACAGCGGTATATTGTACAAATACAAGGATTCGTTATGTTTACTAAGGAAATCTGTACGGAGCGTACTTTATCCATATACTACATAGGTACTGCCTTTTACCCGCTTAGATATTACATCATGTCTCTGCAGGATGTCTGATATCTAACAATCTTCTGTATTTTACATACGTATACGTATGTTAAATACTTCAGCTATACGTTATATACGTCCATCTGTGTGTAAGATCCAGACCGCCTATAGACACTCTTTCTTTCGCCATGGCTGACGTCATTGAACTACCGTCTTTTGCTTGCGAAACGAGGTTGTTTACAAACGGAACAGAAGAGAGGAAGGAAACCTGGGAAGCCTGGGTAAGTACAATAGTTAACTATTACTTTAGTTAAATATTCCCATTAATTATATATTCTTTTAGTGTAACTTGCTTTAATATAGTACTAAGTAAGTAATGTAGTTTATGACTACAATTCTTACTATTGTAACTCGTAAATGATTGAGGAGAATGGAATGGGTGAATCTGAATTTTGAAAAAACTTTGAATATTAATGTTTTGAAACATATTATGTTTCAAGGTAGCAAAATGAATGTTATGTGTTTATTCATTCCATTTTATATATGACGATTTATTACTTGGTGCAGATTTACTACAGGACTGCTTAACATAATTGCTAATAAACCGTTTTCAGCGCGGAAATTTCCTTGTGTAGTGAAGATTTAGGATTTAGATTTCTGGGCTTTCGGCATCAATGGCCTTGTTACCCCATATGAGGGATGACTTTCCTCGGCGAGTACACTATCCGGGGAAAGGAAGGGAAGAAAGGATTGGGGAAGGAAGAAAACGGCCTGGGACCTATATGTTAGGTACCACTCCGGCATTTGCCTGCTGTGAATGAGGAAAACCCAAGGAAACCTCATTCAGGATGGCTGGACTTAAAATCTTTTGATACTTTTTCGACCGAGTTCTCCCCCGGGATCGAACCCGGAACCGTTCGCACCGAAGGCGAGAGCGCTAGCGACTACCCTACGCGGGGCCACTTGTGTAGTCTAGAAAACTCATTTTTACTAGGATATTTGCAAATTTTTTTTTTTTTTTTTTGCTTTTAGTTTAACGCCCCATGATTGTACATCAATGTAAGAGAGAAGGTGACAATGAGATACATGATAATGGTGGAATCAAGAAAATGTAAGGAAACTGGAAAGTCTTAAGAATAACCACACCTACAGTGTTCACCAAAAGGCTATTTGTCGGGAGCAGGAATCGAACCAGGGACCTAACGCGTCAGAGGTAATCGCTCTACTACAAAGCTTTCTTTTGTTTAAAGAACTTGTTTACATTGAAATATATATATTTTACCAAGATACTAACATATTTTACAGCCTCACTGAAATTAAAAAAAAAAAGTAGTCAGGGAGAGTTTACTTGTCAGATTTTTATTTTTTAATTTAATTTATTTTTATTTTTATTTATTTTTGCTTTGTTATGTTCCCTAGTTAATTAATGTTTGGGTTACTGAAAATTAAAACCTTTTTAGTATTATTGTTATGTCATCACTTTGGAACCAAAAAAGTTAGATTTTTTTCTTGTGTTTTCATATAGGAAGTTGGTAAGTTTGTGCCTTAGCATTGGTTTGGTTTCTAGAACGTAATTGAAGGTCATGTTGAGTTGAGTCTTGGCGGGTTTAGAGTTCGTGAAGTGTCAGGCACTGCTTGTGCCCCTGTCTTCTGTCTGTGATGTTTCCTGGCTTTGGGCTGTGAGGTATTTATGTTGAGGAGTACCAACGCAGGCCGCGTGATATACAGGTAGCTTCAACAGCTACGAGTGCCAGATGTTCATCTTTCGTTACGGCGTGACTAATGCAGTATAGTACTAGGTTCAAATTCTATGGCTGGTAAAAACGGTATGGTAAGAAACACAACGTAATAGTTATTAGTTTAATTAGTGTTTCTTCATAGTATTGTTTCACTATTTCTAGAAGGAATTAACTATTAACGAAGTAATGAATAAGCAAAAACACACTTTGATTGACGTTTACGATTTCTCATACTCCATTGAGGATGTTTTGATCCTCAGTTGCGCAAACATCCAGTGTGCGTTTTTTTGTTTGCTTACACTGCCTTATAGATGAGCTCCCTCGTGGCTAAGTGGTTAGTGAACACGCCTTTGGCGTGGGACACCCGGGTTCGATTCCCGGCCGGGGGCCGCGGTGGCTCAGTGGTAGAAGGTTCACCTCTGGTGCTTGGGGTCCCGGGTTCGATCCCAGCCCCGCCAAGTGAACCTTGTGGTGGACAAACAGCGTGTGCGTGGGTTTTCTCGGGGTTCTCCCGTTTCCTCCCACTTTCTTCATTCCACTATTTAATTCATTACTCATCACCGTCTCCATTAGCCTAACCATCATAACCGTAGGACATAAAACTCAAAGATTTCATTTCATTTTTTCGATTCCCGGCCGGAGCTTATGTGGTTCGGATTCCACGTTAATCTGTAGGTCCACGTCTCATACAGCCTTGCTGCTGAAAGGAACGTTAAAATCAAATCAGCACTGTTTTACAGATGCAATTGTTCGATTCCGAGTTCGAATGAAGCTTTTTACGGGCAGGGGGCGACTTTTATATATACAATCCAAGGATTTTAGTTATTAGTCAATGATGCAATATATAGACCTATATATATTACAAAATTGAAAGTGACTATGTTTGTGACTCTTAATCTCTTAAGAGCTGCGGTGGCTCAGTGGTAGAGCGTTCACCTCCGGTACTTGGGGTCCCGGGTTCGATCCCAGCCCCCGTCAAATGAACTTTGTGATGGACAAACACCTTGTGCGTAGGTTTCCTCGGGGTTCTCCCGTTTCCTTCCACTTTCTTCATTCCACCTTTCATTCATTGCTTATCATCAGCGTCTCCTTTAGCCTAACCGGCATAACTGTGGGACGTAAAACTCAAAGGTTTCATTTCATTTTTTCTTAATCTCTTTGGAATCTTGTACTTAGGTTCACAGCGGAAGCGACGAAATAACTCGACTCATCCATTGTAGCTCTCTTCGCAACCAGTTTCCAAAATGTTGGCAATAAGTTTGCGAAACGGGATATGACGACTCCAATTTTGGGTGAAAAGTCGCTATAAAAAATAATAGAGAAATTCATTGTCTATAAGCATTGTTTTAAAGTTGTAGATGTAAACTAAACAATATGTTCTACTCACTGGCGCAAATCCGTGGGGGGGGGGATGACGGATACATGTCCCCTCCAATCTTGGAACTGAGGGGGACTTCTCCCCAATAATCCGATTTGAAATGTGTTTTTTGGGAGAAATTTGATTATTTTTGTCCGATTGCTACAAAGGAACGTGAGATAAAATAGATGTCCCCCAGAATAAGCCTCAAATCTGCAGCCTCCCAACGCTGAAAACAACTCTGATCCTCCACAACATTGTTTTTCAACTTCATAAGTATTTTGGACATCGTCAAAAAAAAGTATGGTAACGGTCTTACCCCCCCCCCTCCCAATGTTGAAGACAGATTTGCGCCGCTGGTTCTACTCACATCTTTGTAAATAGGGCGCAACCAATCCTTTAATTCAGGGATAATTTTTTTGTAAAAGAAAAAGTGCAGAATAATTAAAAGACCCCAAAGGACAAATATAACAAACATCTTCTTCGCCTTTATTCACGCAATCTATAGCTAATCTTGTTGCTATCGGTAATGATGTATTACGTGTGTTTCTCAACGGAAACTCTGCGAACTAAAGGACATCAAGTTTGTAGTTGTTCTTCGTTAGAGGGCAAGGGTAACATAACAATGCAGGATTGTGGGGCAGTGAGTATGCTGTATTTCCAAACTCTTCATCAGTTGCGCTGATTAAAACAAACAAACAGAAAAAAAGAACGTAAAAACTGTTTTGAACTAATAATGCTTCTCTACAGATGAACATTTTGTTTGGAGCAGAAAGTCGCTAAATGTGTAAGTAGGTAAATCGTCATTTAAAAATCACCCAAAAAAGTCTCCAATCGGAAAAAAATATTTTTTGTCGCTATCGTAGGGCGACCATACGTCCCGTTTTGACCGGGACAGTCCCGTTTTAGTGGCGTGTCCCGGCCGTCCCGTCAGTAGATGGAAAAAGTAGTATTCGTCCCGTTCTATGTAAATGAAAGAAGTAAATAACAAACCCAGTATCTTTACTCCTTTTAAAAGTATTAATAATTAATAATAACAAAGAGGCAAAAATTGAACTGAAATTCCCTATATTAAACATACTCTATAGTCGCAGTACTGCTCGAAAGGCAGCAGAGGTTTTAGCAGTTGGTTGTGTGTTGAACAAATTTCAACGTGTCTTTCCTTTTTCATAAGTACCCGTTCTGTAACAAAGAGAGAGAGGAGGAAATCTGATATCAAGGCACTGATAAGAACAAAGGTAGATCTAAAAGTCTAGGGTTGCAAGAACCTGTCCCGTTTTTAACTGAAAATTTTATGGTCAACCTACGCTATCGTTGAGGTCGAATTCCCCTTATTTAGCGACTTTACCCAAAATTGGCAACATTGACCCCCACCGAACAACCAGGGTTGAATTCAGGGGGTAGCCCGGGGGGAATCTCCCCCCCGAAGAAAATTCATCCCCCCCGGAGAAACTCCCAAAATTTCAGTCACAAAATGTAGAAATTACTTCACCCAATTATTTGCTTTTCTGTCCGTGTACATGCAGACGAAATCCGATCTCTCAATATACATATAAATGACGCAGACCCATTCTATATAAATGTTAACATGTAACATCTAAGATAGAATACCAAATAGTGAATAAAACTTGTATTTCTTAACGCTATGACTGAGTTTGGCAGAACATGAAATTGTTAACTGTTGAAGAAAGGTTTGTATTTTAGTAGGTACTATACTCTCGCCCTATATTATATATTAGTAGGTAGCACTAGCACAGGTTGAGATACGAAAGGAAAGATAGGGAAGATCTTTCGATCATTCCATATAATCTCTCATGTCAGCAGACTTCAGTTCTTGAAAATATACAGTTCCTACATTATTTGAAATAGGGCGCCTAAATCCCATTTCTCGCATCGGAAGTAACAGACGTAAATGTGTTTTACGATTGTTAAAGTAAACACATCTTTCTTTAATTAAAAATAATTCAGTTAAAGGGTGAGATTCAGTGGGCGTCATTTAGAGGGATCAGGGAGGAACAGTTATCCCTCCTTGATTAGAGACTTATATAGAATTTATCAATATGATAATAGTATATAAGTGAAAGATTGCTATTGAAGGTGGCCAAGATCCTGCTCAGTGCCGTTCCATGGGGGAGGGGCAAGCGGGGCGACGGCCCCGGGCGCCGAAGTAAGGGGTGAAAAATTCGGGAGGGAAAAAGAAAAAAGAAGGAAAGAAAAACAGAGGAATGAAATACATGTGGACATATATAAAATGAAAGGAAAAAAGTAATGAAAAGTGCTCAAAATCAAGGAAAAGCAGGGTTTACTTTTTAAAATTTTCCCACCTTTGGCGGTTGGTCTGTCGACCTCACTCATATATACGGGGATGCCGTCGTATACTCTCGCGCCAAGCGCTGATTTTCCACGACACGGCACTAATCCTACTGAAGATTTCGTCAACTAAACTATTGATGTATATGCAGTGAAGAAACCAAGGCTAATATGTTTGATTTAGAATCAGAAGTGTGAGAAAGAATGATAACTTTTTATTAAGATATTCCTAAGTATGTTTGTTTTAGGAGAAAAAATATTTCAGTTAATTTAAATCTTTTTAAAAATTTTTACATTAGTAACAAACAGTAATTACTGAATATAGGAAATAATAAAAATAGTTACTGTAAATAGCAGTTAAAGTTTAGTCTAAACTATTTTTGCCAGTCTTTATTTAATGTTTTAGATGAAATCAAACGATTGTTTTCTTAAAATTATAATCTCATTGAATATTTATCAGCAATTAGTCTCAATATTAGGTAAGATGTGTATGTGAATGGAATTGTTAAATATGCTGCTTTCTTGAAAAAAATACAGAAAAATAACCCTCCCCCGAGCAGTTGACATTCCCCCCCGGGTGTAAATGTCTGAATTCAACACTGCGAACAACATCCCGTTATCTTTAGCCTAGCCAGCATAATAGTGGGACGTAAAACTTAAAGATTTCATTTCGAACAACACTCCCAGAAACCTATTGTTATACCATTCCCAAAACACCCTTTTGTACAGTTCTCCCTATTCGAAAAAAAAAATTGTAAATAGCAGTGTTCATATATAAATATGGAACTCAATTTCCCTGAATTTTCCAGGTTTTCCAGGTATTAATTTTTCAATTTCCAGGTCTAGTGGAAGAAACTAATAGTACGAGAACACATAAATTTTAAGAATACTATATTTATATATTTGAGAATGGCCACCCTTCTCCCCAATGAACGATTGCAATTAAATATTGAGTCACAAGAAAATAAATAATTAAAATAAATAAAATTTAAGTTGAAAAATATGAAGTTGAGAAACCTACTAAGGGAATTATATAATACTTTTGTTCCATACTTGAATACATTCAAAATATACAAAAATATTGGCTTGGGGAAGAAAAAAGGGCCCGCGAGATTTTAACTGATTCTTATAGTACTCGACAACAGAAATAAATTACTGAAAGAATTTTCAAAATCGGCGCAGGTAAACATGCAGAAAATCGCATTTTCATGTACCGGTTCAAAATGGGGAAGAAAAGACGACCGCGAGATTTTAATTGATTCTTGTAGTACTCGTCGAGAGAAATCGATTAGTGAAGGAATTTTCAAAATCGGCGCAGGCAAACATAGAGAAAATCTCATTTTCATTTTCCGGTTCAAAGTGGGGAAGAAAAAAGGGCCGCAAGATTTTAACTGATTCTTGTAATACTCGACGAGAGAAATCGATTAGTGAAGGAATTTTCAAAATCGGCGCAGGCAAACATGGAGAAAATGGCATTTTCATGTACCCGTTCAAAATGGGGAAGGAAAAAGGTTCCGCGAGATTTTAACTGATTCTTGTAGTACTCGTCGAGAGAAATCGATTAGTGAAGGAATTTTCAAAATCGGCGCAGGCAAACATAGAGAAAATCTCATTTTCATTTTCCGGTTCAAAGTGGGGAAGAAAAAAGGGCCGCAAGATTTTAACTGATTCTTGTAATACTCGACGAGAGAAATCGATTAGTGAAGGAATTTTCAAAATCGGCGCAGGCAAACATGGAGAAAATGGCATTTTCATGTACCCGTTCAAAATGGGGAAGGAAAAAGGTTCCGCGAGATTTTAACTGATTCTTGTAGTACTCGTCGAGAGAAATCGATTAGTGAAGGAATTTTCAAAATCGGCGCAGGCAAACATAGAGAAAATCTCATTTTCATTTTCCGGTTCAAAGTGGGGAAGAAAAAAGGGCCGCAAGATTTTAACTGATTCTTGTAATACTCGACGAGAGAAATCGACTAGTGAAGGAATTGTCAAAATCGGCGCAGGCAAGCATGAAGAAAATGGCATTTTCATGTATCAGTTCAAAATGGGGAAGAAAAAAGGGCCCGCGAGATTTTAACTGTTTCTTGTAGTACTCGACGAGAGAAATCGATTAGTGAAGGAATTTTCAAAATCGGCGCAGGCAAACATGGAGAAAATGGCATTTTCATGTACCGGTTCAAAATGGGGAAGGAAAAAGGTTCCGCGAGTTTGAACCGCTACGATGTATGTTCACGAATGTCCCCGTCTTCTCAAATTTAGTTAATTACTGTGACACTGAAACATGTGACACAGAGTCACATTGTGGATGACTGCAATCGGCAACCACTGCACATATACTCCTCCCGCCCCACAGTTTGATTATTTCGATCCATTCCTCACGTGCTAACGGCATGGTTCAACATCTGCAAGAAAGAGGTAAATGTAACGTTCAATTGGCAATAGCTTTTCACCAAATTAAGCTGCATGAAATCTGATTGCATATTTGACATATTGAGAAAATTCTAGTCCGTGGCCATATGTATCACATATCCCATCAATTCATAAAAATTTTGAACACAAAATTACGGTCGTCCGTGTGACGTACTCCCAAAAGGCCTAATGTGTATCACCCACCTCACATTCAATGAAACCACATCCGTGTAGAATTTAGAAAGGAACTTCTTATGATGTATACAGGATGTCTCAAACGTTCCCTGACATAGGATAACTCTGTTATTATCAGTGTTACAACAAAATGTAAGAGGAAAAACATATCGAAATATGACGTTTTCAATCTAAAGTGAACACTTTTTAAAAAAAAATCGGACGAGATGTTTGTGCTGTATACTCTTTATGCACCCAATTTTAAATGAAAATGCAACGTTGTCATTTACCTGGACCCACAACATAAGTGAATGAAGTTACTGTTTGAAACGGGGGCTGGCCATCGACATGTTAGCGTAAAAGACAGTAACTTCACTCACTTACGTTGTGGGTCCAGGTAAATGGCAATGTTGCATTTTCATTTCACATTGGACGCATAGCGAGTGTACAGCGCAAACGGGTCATCCGATTTTAAAAATTCCTTCACTTTAGAATGAAAACATTATATTTGGAGACGCTTTCCAAAGTAGTATAATTTAGTTTGTTTAAATTTACAATTTAATACAAGTAGATTCGGATTTATATGCGTAGGATTTTGTATGCATCTAACTAATGAATTCTTTATTTTCATGCTTAACTTAGTGACTTGGCTTTGGCCTGCAACTTATTATTGTAACCCATTATTGCTTGAGAAGAAACAAGATATCCGAATCTTCATTTGGAGAAATCAAACGTCTATTGGAAAGCTGGGGATTACAATCATTAATTTCTACATTTCAAGGTGCGTAAATTATATATTCTGTGTTTGTTGTTAAATTACTATTACTATTATTGGGTTTAGAATCAATCAAGCACTTCATGATATTTTATGGGGATCAAGATGGGTGCCGGATAGATAAGTATTTGAGCGTCAGGCTCTTATTTCTTTTCAATTTAATATTTAATCAATGATTATTTTTCTCCCTCATTATTCCACCAAATCGTATTCCAAGATCATATATCCATTTTTGATCGATATATCCATATTTTTGATCTCTTTCATATTTCTATATTTTCGATTTTTGATATTGCTTATATTTCGATATTGCTGTATTTTTCGATATTTCGAACAAGTTTCGATAGTTTGTCAATATCGATTATCTATATCTAAATTCGGATATCCCAAAGCCCTATCGAACCCCCTCCGAAATGAAGTTTTTGGCTATGGACCTGATTAGGGATGCGCACGAGACAAGACGAGACAGAATTTTTGTTACGAAATTCGAGACGAGATAGAGCTCTTCCAATAGAAACGGATCCAGTTTTCGAGACGAGACATAACTTTCGCGGCACCTTTTCGAGAGGAGACAATCTCAAATCTTTTCTCTTGCGCATCCCTACACTTGATCATGAGGTATCAAAAAAAAAAAAAAAAGTTAATGAGAAATACCGGTAACATGTAAATACAATATAGGTAGCTAAAACATTTTTGTTTTCATTCTTCAGTAATGCATTATTATTAATCTCAGGGGGGCGCGGTGGCTCAGTGGTAGAGTGTTAACCTCCGGTGTTTGGGGTCCCTGGTTCGATCCCAACTCGCGCCGTGTGGACTTTGTAGTGGACAAACACCGTGCTCGTGGGTTTTCTCGGGGTTCTCCCGTTTCCTCCCACTTTCTTCATTCCACCATTTCACTCATTTCTCATTATCTCCGTCTCCTGTAGCCTAACCGGCATAATCGTGGGACGTTAAACTTAAAGATTTCATTTTTTATTAATCTCTGTATTTTATAGTGTATTCTCAAGCTTAAGGTGATGTATAATTAAATTTTGAATTCAGTTAACTTATTTTGTTTCTCAGATTGTTTTTAAAATGTATGTACAAACGTTTATTTTCATTCTTGAGAGTTTAAAGTGACGTATAGTTATTAAACATAGTATTTAATATTGTACTCTTAACGTGGAAGTGATATACAGTTAACTTTTGAATTCAGTTAACATTTTTCTCTCTGAAATTGCTTTAAAAAGTATGTAAAAACGTTTTTATTTTATTTCTTGAGTGCTAAAAGTGATGCAAAGTTATTAAGCTTACTACTTTATATTGTATTCTTAACCCTAAACTGATACACAGTGCGTTTTTGAATAAATTATGTCAAGTTATTTGAGTGACGAACACTGGTAGAAAATCCTGACTACTACTGGAACATTTTGATTTTAAGGTGACGACTACTGGTGCAAGGATTTTAAAATATTGTTTTTCCTCCAACGGCTACTCCTTTTTTAATTCTAACTACATGGTCATTATAGGAAGGATCAGTGAGTCTTTCCAACTATGGTACAGCTCCGACAGATTCACGATGCTCAGAGAAGAGACAAAATAGTATGTTTTCAACCTTAAAGTGAGAACCACTGGCGTTTTTACCCTGCTATGCAAAAGTAAGTGAGTACTCCAATGGAGTTCCAATGCGGTACTTAATTTCTGCGTTTTAGATATATGGAAATACATGTCTCTAAAATGTAAAGAACTGATTTTTTTTTTTTTTTTTTTATTACTGAAAACTGCAACTCGGTAAGCCTTATGGATACCGAGGTATGGGAAAATAAACTATAGGTATGTGGGGCTTGCATACTTGACGCTACAATTCGGAAATTGAATTAAAATATGACTAACGGCTATCAAGATGTTGTCAAATAAAGGGAGGACCAACACAGTTAAGGGGTTTTCGTGTTAGATGCTAAAATTTCCGAAATCGGTCATGGAAAGTTAATAAACACCAGTAGCAATTTCATCTTAAAGTAATTAGATATCTTCATGGGGTGTTAGAACATCATGGAGTCTACCAAAATTAAATTTTAAAAGCTTTTGAAAATATAATCTGACATTTGTAAACAGTATTTGAAATATGTATTTACCCAAAACTTCCAGCTAGTACATCTAACATCTGGAGAAACACTGTGAAATAAAAGCTTGAAATTTCGGAAACAATTATTGGTCGCAACAAAATTAAATAAGATGGTACTTCTATGGGTTAAATCAGTACCTCAGTATAATTTCGATCGAAAGATTAGTTCAGTCCTAGGTTTTCTTCAGGCAATTCCAAGGGTTCATCGAGCTGTGCAAAAGAATGAAAATTCGCTGTCAATATCTAAGATAGTAAATAAGATATAAGGAATTATATATTTTATGACGTGAAAATAGAGATCTTTATGGATTTGTACTTTTGGGTCTTTCCTAAAAGAAAAAAATTCAGAAAACTACTGTATATACCTTAATAGACAATTCAGTGGGCGGGGACACAGTAGCTTAGTGGTAGGGTATTTAACTAATCTTTTTTTTTTTTTGCAGAAACTATTGGAGTATTCACTTAACCCATAGAAATACGATCATACTTAACTCCCTATTTAATTTTAAAATTAAATAAAAGGAAATATTTCAGTGTAGCGACCCACGATTATGCATTTTAGTCTCAGGGAGATTATGATTAAAGCAAGTGAATGTTGTTGACAGAATTGATGGAATGCAAAGGTGGGAGGAGAGTACCCCGAGAAAACCCACGAATACGATGTCCACTACAAACTGACTTGGCCGTGGATCGAACCAAGAACCCAATACACCAGAGGTAAGCACTCTACCACTAAGCCACTGTGCCCCCGCCCATTTAATTGTCTATTAAGGTATATATGGTTGTTTTCTGAAATTTCTTCTTCTTACAGCAAATACTCAAAAGTACAAATCCATGTGGGTCTCTATTTTTACGACGTCATAAAATACATAATTCCTTATATCTCGCTTGCTATATTAGATATTGACAAAAATGTTCACTTTATTTCAGAGCCCGATGAACGCTTGGAATTGTCCAAAGAAAATTTAGAGCTGAATTAATCTTTCGATCGAAATTGTACTGACGAGTCTGAGGTTCTCACTTAACCCATATAAGTACCATCTTATTTAACTTTTGTTAGGATCAATAATTGTTTTCTGAAATTTCAAGATCTAATACGCTTTTATTGTATGGTGTCTCTCTAGCTGCTAGATGTACTAGCTGGAACTTTTAGGTAAATACATATTTCTAATACTCTTTACAAATGTCAAAATATATTTTACAAAACTTTTAAAATTTAATCTTGGTAGACCCCATGATGTTCTTAAACTCCATGGAAATACCTAATTATTTTAAGATGAAATTGCTACTGATGCTTATTAACTTTCCATGACCGGTTTCGGAAATTTTACCACCTAACACGAAAACCCCATAACTATATGGATCCTCCCTTTATTTGACAATATCTTGATAGTCATATTTTAATTAATTTTCTAAATTGTACTGTCTAATATGCAAGCTCCACGTACCTATGGTGTCGCTTTTTATTTCACCATATTTCGGTAACTGTTAGGCGTACCGACTTGCGGTTTCGGTAAACACACACCTCTAACGTTCTTTAAAACGTTATTAAGACATATTTTAGAATATTTAGAAATGAGAGTTCTGGGAATATCATGGTACCCGAAAACCCCCATCAGGGCGTGTGTGTAGTGTATTTAATTGAAACTACTTTTGAGGTTGTTGTAAGCCCTCGTAATTACGTTTCCGAAACTGCACCATCTAGTACGCAAACTCCACAGTTCTGTAGTGTCGCTCTTTATTTTCCCATATCTCGATATCCATAAGGCTTACCGAGTTGAGGTTTTCGGTAAACAGATGTCAGTTCCTTACATTTTAGAGACATATATTTTCATATATCTAAAAAATACAGACATTAGGTACCCCATGGTAGCCCGAACACCATTGAGGTACCCACTTACTTTTGAATGGTAATACATTTTGAGTTGTTGTTCAGCATCAATAAACACTTCATAGTTTTTCTACGTGCAACCCAAAAGTCCATACCTGACCTAACAGATTTTGTCCATTTAATCTCAAAAATGTTAAGATACTTTGTATTGTTAAGTACAACCAAATTAAGCACACTGAATATAACATTTTAAATATTTTCTGATTTTTGTTGCAGGTATTTCGTGCATCAAACCAGGATTCTGCTTGAAAGACAGTCAAAAGAAGCAGTGTAGGTTGTGGCTAAAAGTACGCCCTTTCTGAAGACAGACTCAGTTGTACTTACATTATTTTGTACGAATATATAACCCTAATAAAGATACTGTACTACAAATTATTTCTTTCTTCCATAAATTATAATAAAATATTATCTCTGTTTAAAGAAAATGATTGTTAATGTTAAATCATTTTAATTCTTTTTCTCTGTAATAAGAACATTATCCCTAGCAATATTTTTTATCTTTGTGCTATTGCGATTGGATGAAGTAAAATTCTATACGAAGCACTATTATTTCAGACATGCATTAATAACTAATGTATTGTTCTGTATGTAAGACAATGTGTATACTGAACATGTCTAGCGAAGGTGTTGTTTTAATACAGAATCTATAACTCAGCTTTTCAGTAGTCAACTTTATTGGGAATCCGAAGAAAGAAGTTAAAAAAAAAAAAAATGTTGGACTTACCAGCGTGTGTGTGTTCGAATTCTGGACTAATCCAAATTATCCAGAGAAATCATTATATATTTCTTTGTTGCTATTTCAGATGTATCCTTTATCCAAGTCGTATGAAACGGAGACTTCATACATCGCTATACTTTGTATGAACTATGTTCCGTATTTACTTAATCACTTTGTAACTTTCTCTAGTGTTGACAAGGCCGCAGGTGTCAATCGAATAGTTTAGTGTTTCACTCATGTCACCTTGTGACTAAGGTACGTCCTGTCGGTATATATATGGTACTGGGTTCAATTAGCGATAAAATACATTTTTTAGCGTTAAACAAATGCAAAAATCTATACGAAATGAGATACCGTGATCTCTGACTTACGGATAACACCAAGCAACTAATGGTACTGAGTGTGATTGAGTTTACTAATTACTATTTGGCTAAAATCAGTGTTCCTTTATCTATAGTTCTTTTCGTGCTTTGAATTGCAAAGTTTGAAATAACCGTTTTAAATTATTGTGTATATATATCTTCCGAGTAATTCTGAGAATCATTGCTCTTTCTTTAAGCAATGTATGAGACTGTTAAATTGCTCTTTCCTTAAAATGTTGCACTAAGAAGGATGCATCCAGGAAAGTCCAAATTTGCAGAATGTCTATAGCAGGGAAGAATAAATATGTTTAGTCGATGGCTGCACAACGCCTCCGCTGTCACCACGTTGTCACACAGCGAATACAGCGAACGTTTAAGAGTATTCTGCACTTACTATTAGGTATCGGCCTGGGAACTTTGGCGCATCTACCCAGTCTCCTTCTTGGTGTTTCATTTTTAATGGCGAGTACTGAGTAGGAATAATATTGTAAGCGAATGCGTTTCCGGCTGACACCACACTTTTAATTATTGCGACATTAAAAAAAAAAAAAAAAACCTGTTAATTAAAATGTACAGAGAAGTTATTTCTGGAAAATTCTATTCAGGCCTCTTGTGGTAACAACTGCACTTTAGTAGAAGATACTATTAAGGAAAAGAATGAGGTAAAATAATCTTTATATCGTACAAGCAATGGATGATAACAGCTTAATAAATGATTGTACGTAAATCTTGTTTGAGTTTGAATATAGGATTGTATAAGGCTGTGCATTTTGCATTATTATTGAGGTGCTGCAACTAACTAACTGCAAACCATATGATAAATTCTTACAGTAATATATCACATATTGATTTACTCTGTATGGAAACGAAAATAGTTTAATATATGGTTAACCTCCTTTGTGCCAGGGGCGGATCCATCGCCCCGATCGCCCCCCCCACAAGAGGAAACTTTCTTATTTTATATATAAATAAACCCATCCATAACAAGTTTGGAGCTCTTAAAAGTAGCAGTATTACCGCCGACCGCCCCCCCCCCCCAGAAGTCCGTCCTGGATCCGCCCCTGCTTTGTGCCCATAATTTTAAAATTAACGCTTGTGTCACTTTTCAACACTTGACTTTGCAGTAGCTTTCCAACGAATTAGCAGGAAGCCCAAACTTATAGGACACCCTGCAGGTAAATACATTTCTTTGGACAGTTTCACTGCTCCAAACTAAGATTTGAAAAGTGTAGTATTGTTAATTTTATTATTATTGGCACAAAGGAGATCAACCATATTTTAAGCTATTTTTGTTTTCATACAGAGTAAAACAATATTTGACAACATTACAGTAAGAATGTATCATGCACTTTGCAGTATGTTGCAGCACTTTAATAATGGTGCACTATACGTACACTCTAGATCCTGCATATGTCCGATCCATACATTACAAGAAGGCAATACGTATTCGATACAGGTAAAATCTGTATATTTCATATGGACAACCTATTAGCTATATACATCCAATCTATACATTACATATGGCCAACCTGTACGCGACATACGTATAATCTATATGCTGCATGCAGACAGTCTGTAAGCTACATATATGCACTCTGTATGGTGCATACGGATATTCTGTATGCTGTATCTGGACAAGCTGTGTGCGACATAAGGAAAATCTGTATAATACATACGTACAATACGTATACTGTATCTAGTCGTACGTATGGGGCACAAGTACAATATAGATGCTGTCTCGGGGTTGAACGCAAGAAACATACGTACAGAACGTATATTGCATACTTCTTGAAATCATGCTCCGTCCTGATAGTCAGTGTATGTCGTCATTATTAACCCACATGCTACATACGACCCTGACGTCACAAAGCTAGATATTACCTCCGTATATACTTGTTACTGCAGATAACGTCACACGAATGACGTCATTGCACTTGTGCAGACAGTACGTATAATACATACTTTTTCAGCTATACGTTTGCTGCAGGATGTTATATACGGTTGTACGTTAAGTCCAGAAACTACAGGAATTACGAATGTAACCTACGTTTTTAAGTATGCCACCTACATTTTTTTTTCTCAGTGTACATGCTCAGAAATTGTCATGTAGGTAAAAAAAAAAGTATTTATCAGAAGAATACATTGCTTCTTGATACTTATTAACAGGATAAACCAGCAAACCTGTAAAATAATTTGGTACATAGCTGGTTTGTAATAACCAAAACTTCATTTAAAAAATCATGTAAATACATGGGCAAGAACGGTTAACATGATCTTAGTATATTGTAGCAGGCAAACGAAGAGATTTCAATGTAGATGCTTGAACGATTAGAACTGATTACGGGTTTTGATTGAAGAGAGATACAATCTAGAGATACAATTCATGCTTTTGGTACTCTTCGGTGTTCGTGAGCTAATGTCCCACAACTATTTCTCTGCATTAGAGAATCAATGAAAATGTCTTGTTATCTCTATTTTTATCTCGTGAAGCATACCTGTTGCTCAAATGAAGATCTAATACAATCAATTTCGTTTGAAATTACATCTTTCTTGAACATCTATGAAGATCCAGTCCCGGATATTGTAATCCCAAAGAAGTCTGTCTTTTTTTTTTTTTTCGAAACATGCAGTGCTAATGCAGTATTACTTCTGACCCATTCCAATGTAAGAGTTAACGTTGCAAAACGTTACAATGCAATACGAATATGTCCTTTATGAGGATCACGCTAGGTTTTCAAAACACATGATAACTGAAATTAATGAACACTTACGAAATCAAAAAGGATTGGTAAGATACGCACCACTACTAATTAGTATTCATACGTTGCCTATAAAAGTCGATCATCTCACTTTAACTTCTGATTCCTAATTAATCTTTGTAGTTCTAAGTTTTTGGATCTATTCTGCTGTCTTGTTCACGGAGATAACAGCAGGAGTAAGAAAGAATCAAGGAAAAAAGGAATAAACTCAACTGGGAGAGGCAGTTCAGCTCGGAGACACCTTGTCTTATATGATATATTGCTGCAAGGTCATGTGGCTTCCTGTGAAGTGACCAGTGAAATGAAATAGTCATATAGAGTTCAAGGTTTTTCCTCGACTTAATTATAATTTTATTATTATTATTATTATTATTATTATTATTATTATTATTATTATTATTATTATTATTATTATTATTATTATTATTATTATTATTATTATTATTATCCGACGCGCGCGTTTTTGTGTGGCTGATCCTTGGTTCGATCGCCGGTTGAAGCACAATTTTCAGTGTTGAACCAACATCAAGAAGCAATTTAATTGAAAAAGTAGCAAATCTCGGTGTAGCAAGACAGAAGTAATGACTATCGACGTTGGTGTTTCGAATATGTATTAACAAGCTAAAAGCTCCGGTTGGTCTGATGTCTATAGCTCTGCAGGGCTGCAAAGTCAAAGTGCGTATTATTATAATTAGAACCAGATATAACAGGATATATATATATATATATATATATATATATATATATATATATATATATATATATATATATATATATATATATATAGCGCGAAACATTAAAAATGCAACACCAAAAAGGGACATTGGATTGGTGCCACATTTGTAGAAGGCAAAGAAGATGGAAGGACAGTAAAATGATCGGCAGTGAAGTTCCGCCACACATCACGTGCGCCAGCCACGCCACTTCTAGAGACAGGCCGAAAAGCCATTGTTCAGTAGCGACCAAATGTTGGTATGACGTGAATTATTTGGTCTGTCTAGTAATGTCGTTGTCGAATACGTCAGTAATTCCAGCAAATTTCTGTCTTTGATCTCAAAGAACTGTGGCAAATTGCGATTTCGGATCATCCTTCAGCGTCATTAGTGCCGTTGTTTGGCGGAATCTAAATACAGTGGTGCGAATATGAAACCAACTGCTACACGAAGTCAATATACAGTGTCGTGTTAGATCCTGACTGTCGCGTCGCTAACGCTCTCGCCTTCCGTGTAAGCGGTCCCGGGTTCGATTCCCGGTGGAGACACTCGGTCGAAAAAGTGTAAAACTTTTTTTCCGGCCAGCCATCCTGAATGAGGTTTTCCTGGGTTTTCCTCATTCACACCAGGCAAATGTCGGGAAGGTACCTAACTTATAGTCCCAGGCCGCTTCCTTTACCTGGATAGTGTGCTCGCCGATGGACGTCTTTCTTCATACGTGACGGGCTAAATGGCCTTAAATGCCGAAAGCCCAGAAATCTAAATTCTAATCCTGACTGCCGCGTCATACCATCGACCAAGAGAAGAGACTTCTTATGAGCATGACTATGATGAATCGTAAATCCAAATAAAGCACTGACCCTAAAATTAGGAGATGTTTCACTGCGCGAGTGCCACGAATAGTTCGAAGTCATTTCCCGGGAGGGAGGCATTTTTGCAAGGCACCCATTGCTACAGCTTGACTTCAGTGTAAATTATAAAAAAAAATGTGCAGTTGTAATTCTGCTGCGAACGACGAAATAGAACGACATCCTCTTCGGTAATTAGTCTCGTTGCCATGTGTTACACATTATAGTACCGTAGTAACAGGCTACTGACGTCTGCATTCTGCACTGCCGTGCCGGTTTCAGCACCAGGTAATATGATACGGAATGTCATTGAATTTTGTACTCGAATGCATGTAATACACGTTGACTGGTCTTTCACCACTGATGAGGTGTTGGACACCTTCGTGGCCCATGTTTTGCAGAACTTAATGGGAGTAACGCGTGATCGTATATGACACGCAGCGTCCTACATAACCTGAACGGATATATTTGAATGTTTCCTTGACATGTAAGAATATAATTTGATAATGATTTTGCAGGATACGTTTAATACTGATGTTATGTGTATAATCGGGAAATGTATATTTGTGGTAAATTTCATAAGGAAAAAATTATAAATACGAAAATTAGAATAAGTAAAACAAAATGTTGCTAAATGAACAAGAAAGTTTTATTTTCGTTTTATTGTTCTTATTTATTGCTCTTTGGCATGAAATTTGCCACATACATGTCTTTGCCGATTATACACATACCAACATTATAAGAAATACCGGGGGAATTCGTTATCAAATTATATTCCTACAACAATATATTTATAGACATGCGACAATAATTTTGGACATGAGTGTACATTAATTTATTCTCTTTGGTCTGGTCCACGATTACACAGTGCCTCGGGTATTACAGAGACTTCAACCAGTTACAATTGATAAGTTTTGACAACGTGTCAGAAACACACGACTTGTCATACCCAGAAAGATCTCAAAGGGATCATTCTCTATATGCCTCTCAGTGTCGCAATCGATGTGAACACCCATGATAAATCCACACATCGATCAAGGAAGCAAGCACTTGATTCTTAAGCTATTTGTATGCAATTTTCGAGGCTGTTACCTCTTCCACATTATTAGGTGTATTTTAATGTCCAGCAGTTTAGATATGTCCACTAACGTGTTTCAGCAACTTATGTTCATTTGCTAGGCGGCTCTAAACGAAAAAGAAAAACCAGCATTATGAATTATACTTTCGATCTACTTACAGAATAAATATCAGTATTTCCTATCTTTGTAGAATCTTACTATAGTCACTCGCATTCCTGCATGCATTTGATTATTTACACAAAGTGAGATATAATTTTGGTTTTCATTTATTTTATCATGAATTATCATAAATGAAAACCAAAATTATACCTCACTTTATGTAAATTTTGAAGGAATGACTTTATGAGGAGCAAGAAGAAGATAATACAGGAATGTTTTCGTGTCCTATTAAAACCTCTCCCAGGTTTCTCCTTGGGAGTGGCACCTGACTGAATAATGGGGATATTTAATGGAATATACTTTTAAAGAATAAAAGTTTGTTAATACACTCTGGAGAATAATACATGTACATTTTAGCACATCAATAAGTTGAATAGCAAGGAGAAACATACATTAAAGAATTTTATTATTACAGTACCTGTAATTAATTGAATTAAACTATTTCTTTAAACTTAAAAATTACTGGTTTTCTTTTAATTAGGTATATTCTACGAAAGTTTAAGCAACATTAAATTTATTTGCCGTTACTCAGTTATTCAGTGCTCCAAAATTGTCAGCGTACTTTTAGGTGTTACTACAATAACTGTACATCGTTGCAATTCCTTAGCATAAAATTTTAGTTTGTGGGTTTATTATTACATTAATAGACAGCACATTGACAACTGATATTTGCATAGAATTCACGCTCTATACAAAATGCATCAAACATCTCGGTACTGATATGCATTATGACACCGTTTTCTGTACAACGTTTTTATGTTATTTTCAGCAGTTCAGCAAGTATCTCACATCATAATTACAAAAATATAAGCTAGTCATTTTCTGTGTTTATTTGAGCTAAATCTTTGATTTGATCAACAGATTTGGATGATTCTTCCACAACTGTGATATACGTTCCCAGGCCCGCAACCAGCCAGAGGTTTTGGGGGGCCATGGATATGTTAGGGTGCTAAGTCATTAAAAATTCTCTTGCACATATCTAGGGATGCACGCGAGACGCGAGAAGTCTTGTCTCGTCTCGCGTCTCATCTCTCACTTGCGAGACGAGACACCAGACGAGAGTGAAAACTTTATGCGAGACGCGAGACGAGACTCGGTTAAGTCTCGCGAGACTTCTCGCAGTCTCACAACATTTATGAATTACACTTAATTGCATATTTAGTGATTTTACATTTATTGGGTTTTCTAAGTTGAGCCTTAATGCCTCCAGGAACAAAAAAATGATTGGGGCAATAGACATTTTATGAGATTTGTTATTATTCAAGGATGATTTTCAGAATTAAAGCCTTCTTTAGTTTCTAAACATCATTAAAAAAAGAAAACTTTGTAAATTGGAAATTTATTACAGCATCGATTTAGGACTTTATTTTGCGACACAAACATATACACGCGGGCGCGCACTAATACATGAACTTCTATTTTTGGTCTGACAAACGAATAAGACTCCCTATTGCTGCGAAATGTGATATTTCTGTCTTTTTCACATTACTACTAGCGATTAATGTTGGGGGATGACGGGGAAATCCCCTCTCGTCAAAGTTTATCCCCGGCCCGGCTTGCAGAAATAACATGATATTTTTATATGGAATAAGTATTTTCTTTCTATATATTTATCAAAAACATCCCCCTCTAGTTCGGAAGTTTAATTCAAACACTGGTTTGGTAGGATGGCCCTATAGGTTTGGTGGGATATGGTAGGAATGGCCGTATATCTGTCAGTAATTTTATTTTCTAGATCTGGCAACACTATGTAAGTTGAAAGCGAAAGTTGATAAAATGCGATAATGCAACATTGCTACAAGCGCGAACGAACCGAAAGAATTGGGTCGTATTGTGTTGTGAGGAGTTCTTTTGTTGTCTACAAGCGCTTTTGGTGGTATAAAACATCTTTATAATGGAAAATCACCCTTCAAGGAATTGATAGTGGCGACGATATTTTAGAAGAGCCAATATTGGTAGAGACCTCTAATGTTGGATCCAGCAACAATTTATGCTGGTTTTGCTGTAAATTATGCTATTAATTTGACGAAAATTAATGGTCCAACAATCAAATTCCAGCACAGCTTTTCTTTTAATTTGGAGCGGAGGTGACACAAGTTCGGATACCATGTTGAACTCTAGGTTCCGTCTCCTTAGGATGTTATGAACATTCATCCCATGGAAAGCAATGGCAAACCACCATTTGCCAAGGGACTCTTAGGTCAAATACCTGCCTTCTGACAGAATATCACATCATCATTCATTAACAGCCATAGAATAACACATTGCAAAATTTGGACCCAGAATATATGCGAGACTGCGAGACCATGCGAGAAAGTCTCGCGCGAGACGCGAGATGAGACTCAAAATTTCATGCGAGACGCGAGATAAGACTTCACATTTGCAAGACGAGACAAGACGCGAGACGAGACCAACATTTGAGGCTGCGAGACGAGACGAGACTTTTCCATTTCTCGTTTCGTCTCGTCTCGCGTGCATCCCTGCAGATCTCTAAATTGTGTTTTTTGTGTTGAGGTCTGGAGGGGTCGCGAAAAGTTTAGGAGGGCCAGGCCCCCTAGCTCCCTCTAGTTGCGGGCCTGTACGTTCCTTCTAGATGGTATAAGCTATGTGTCATATTTTAACTCCACCAAACGTACTAATAGTATAAAAGATAGGTAAAGTATGTTGGGAGCATTAGTAAGTGCAAAAATGTTATTATTACTGTATATGTTGTTCTTCAACCACTAAATAAAAAGGGTCAAAATTTTATATATGGGGGAGGGATTTCCTTAAGGTAATTCACTTCCTCTGAAGACATGCAGATGATTATCAAACGTAACAAAAACATCTTAAAATTCAACTTACACTGGTTAATACGACTTGAAATTGCCGTTAGCCCAGACAACTTTCCTTCGTCATATAATAGAGACCTTTAAATCATGAAATGTTTCCCTAAGTAGTATTGTAAGTACGATTTTTCATGCAGTTTAATACTTAGCTACGTCAGCGAGGATTGAGGAGGATGTTTGCTTCGGAGCCTGAGCTCTAGAACTGACCACAGGTGTTCAGTAATATTAAGGTCTGGGTACTGAGGAGACCAAATGAGATTTTGAAATTTGTTGTGATATTCATGAAATCACACAGCAAAAGAGTTGCGTTTTTAGATAGAAACATCTTAGCCATGTGCTACACGTAGTCACCTAAACATCTGACAGTAATCATAGCACTCACGGAATATCAGAAAACAAAAGTTAAAAACCCCCAAATATGTCGCCATATTTTACGATAGAGAGGAGACAAGAATATAAGCTTCTTCGAGTAACCATCATACGTAAACATGCCCTGTCCTTGAAAATAAGATGAAAGTGAGGATTATTATGCGTTTCTAATTATCGAAGATCCAAGCATCTTTTTAGCCCAAATATTTTGTGTTAAATAGTTGTTGTGAGTGATCCGCAGTTTGGAAATTACAACCCACGAAATGTTTAACGTAACAACTTTTCTGATTGTTATAGTTACAATATGCTACTCGAGATGCTCATTGATTTCCGCATTAACTACAATATCTCTGCGCATTTTGTTCGATGTTACAGAGGGTTTGTAATTTGCGATTCCAAAAGTGTATATGTCACTGCTGGATACAGAAAGGTAAGATTACACTAGCCTATCAAGGATTTTGCAGTGTTCGATTTCAGATATTTTCAAGATCATATCTAAAAAATTGAACAAGAACAATAATTATATACAGTTTTGCTAGCATGCAAACTTAACAATATTCACCAATAAGTAATGAAAAATTAATTCTACCAAGAAGGATCTAATGTTTGAATATGTCACCTACTTACAAATCTTAGTCAGCTACTTATGAATGACATCAGCAGAAAAGATTACTTACCTAGAAAAGATAAAGAAGATAAATATTACAAAACTTCTATACTGTCACTGGTTGTAAAGAATATTTTAGTCTAATTATTTGAAATACATCAAATTATATTTCAATGCAAATATATTTACAAGCGAAGTGTTTGTATTAAAAGTATGCAAACTTCCATCTACCTGTTTCCTATTTTCTTGGTGAGATTGTAGGGGGACAGAGAGCAATAGGATTTAAGGCTCTTGTGGCCATGTAAGTTACCTCTCAGAGACCGAGCGTTCTAGACAGGAGGATAAAACTCAAAAACCAAGCGTTTTAGAGAATAGTGAAATTATTGCGAAGACCAGACGTTCAAGCAAAGTGAAACGCTCAAAGAGCAGGCGTTCTAGAATGTAAAGCTGGCGATCAAACGGTAAAGATTCGCGCGTTCTGCAGTGCAGTGCTGCGCAACATTTTTTATCCTCAAATGTTGCTGACTTCATTTATTTTCGTTATTTGATCATTGTTGACGATGGATCATCTTCGTGATTGTCCCCTAAAGTTGTTCACAGCCAGCAGGTGGTGTTGGGAACACGTGTAAACCATTGCTTATTTATGCAGTTACGCGAAATTCAATATGGTGATGATTCGGGCCCGTATCCAGGGAGGATCTAGGGAAAGCCGGGTCCCCTAAATTTTTGCTGCCCCCCTAAAATTTTCACTGTAGGCTTGCAAATGAACTATAATATGGTTGGATCGGGCCCCCTCTAACTTCAACCGCCCCCCCCCTACATTTTTGGGCTGGCTACCGGCCTGTAAGGATTAGATCATATTTATATATTAATTCCCTAAACGTAGAACATAAATAACTTAGCAGAATATTATAAGTGTGGTACTTATACATTTTTGAAATTATGCTGGATACGAGATATCAAAAAGAATTTCGTATGGCGAAAAGGATAAATCCCATATTGGTATATCACGAAAGTCAAATGTCGTAAGCCAATTTTCATACCAAATGAAAGGAAAGGAGCAGAGAATTTCGAAAATGGTATAAATCTTTTGTGAGCTGTTACTCTGGATAACAAAGTAAATAAGTGACCGGTAAACCATTATTTATTAAATTCCATTTAGAAAAGAAACCAGTAGGGATACTCGGTCGGAAAAGTTTAAAAGCCTTTCAGGACACCCATATTGAGTGAGGTTTCTCCTGAGTTTTCCTCATTCCCAACATTCAAATACAGGGATGGTAACTAATATCAACGTCCCTTCTCACTTCTTTCTTATCCCATTCCTTTCTTCCTCATTTCCCCGGGTAGTATGACCGCCGAGGAATGTCATCTCTCAAACGTAACGGTTCAAAATGGCTGTTAGACTGGAAGCCCATAAATATAATTAATGAAAGAAAAACACGTCAGTGCGACATGGTAATTCCTAATAGTAAACATTCATGCTAATAGGTGTCGCTAGTGTGCAGGCAATTTGCATGTTTAAAACTATTGCAACGATTTAATTGCAACTTATAAGCTGCATTGTTCCAATTTAACTATCTCAAAATAGAAAATGAGCTACAGTCATGCTTAGATTTCAGCATTAATAGTTATGCTTTTCTCTACAGTAATATAATAAAATGGGACCTCGATAGCTCGAAGCGAAAATTCGAGTTATCGGGTTTTTCAGTAATCAAGGTTCGAATTACCAAGGTGACTACAACAAAAGTTCTAGATACCGAGGTGACGCGTTCCTCATTGAAAGTCATTATATAACTTCTATAACTCGAAGTTTTATTCTTTCAACATCTAGAACTCGAAGTTGTAAAAGTTCATTAAATTAAATAAGATGACTAGCAAAAATAAAATACTGTACATGTATTGTTTTGGAGGGGGAGGGCCAGCGACGTAACTTAGAATTTTTCTGGAAGGAGGGCATTAATATTTGGGCCTCCTAGAAAAGGTTGTTTTGGGCCCTCCCGGAAAATTCTAAAATATTATCTTTTTTTCATTTCTCTCTTACTCTCGTTCGTTCTGTTCGTATCGTATATGAAGTGAGAAAATTTTGTCTTAAAGTGGACTCCCCTCGAACGGCGTGAAGCTTCCCTTGGCGGGGGGGACAGTTGCTCCTGCCCCCGACAAGTTATGGCCCTGGGGAGGGTTTTCATATCTAGATATGAGTAAAATACAATTACACACCAAACATTAACAAATTGGCAGGACTAGCAACAATGACAATTACGTAAAAATACAGATAGCTTCGTGTTGTCGGGGTCATATCACGAGAAATTCGAATAACAGAGGTAAACTTCGACCTGTAGAGGTTCGCAGATACGAAAGTTCGAGTTACCGAAGTTTTCAAATATGATTATTAATCTCTTAAAATTCCACTTATCGAGGTTGTAATTCTAAACATTTATAGAGGCTAGTTTAACATTGAGTGTTAGGAAGAGTTCAAGGGAATATGAAAAAGTCGAGTTATCGAGGTTCGAGGTATCGATGTCGAACTGTATATTGTGACGATTTAATTGCAATTTAAACTGTATTGTTTTAATTTAATTATTTGAAAAATGAATAATGAACATGAACGTGCTCTGCTGTTCATTATTAAGACAAAAGTTGTAACTATATGTAAATTTCAGTAGTATTAAGTATAAACAATTAGAACTGGGTGAATTTCCACCTAAGACTCATAAATGTTACATTATTACTATAAATTTTGAAGTATTTGCTTGAAAATTTATGAAGTAATTAAGAATATATTTTTACTAAATAGAATCAAGTAAAAATGTGGAAAATTAAAGACATAAATCTAAAAGTTGTTTGCATAATACTTATACAGTATTTCTGAGGTATTAAATTTTTTAGCTGCATAAAAGTTTAATAGAAATAGTTTGTAGAAAAATGCTAATGCTTATAAACAGAGATCTTTATATTTAATGTCCACCTTGAAGCTGATGAGGAAACATCTACTACAAGGTTTGATTAAGGGGTGCACTTTTTTGCAAATAACATCCCAACGTTCTCCACAATAAAAGTTACGTAAAAGGAAACATGGTTGAAAATTCACCCAACAATTACATACTGTATATAACGTAAACAGAAAGCAGCATAAACAGGTTTGCACCACGATCACAAAGTTACTACCAAGGTAGGAACATAGCACGAAGAACAAAGGTCAATGTAGTGTTGCCAATCTGCAACTTTCATCTGGGTGAATTTTCATCCGTTTCCTTTTAGGGGTTAATTAAACATAACTTCAACCTATATTGTACAGCACGTCAGAGTAATTGGTGCAACAATTAATGAAAAATAATGAATGAATGCTTATTTCTTACTTCATGAAATAAGAATATTTTGATGACAATCCTTTTTACGAGGAGGAGCTCCCTCGTGGCTAAGCGGTTAGCGTACGCGCCTTTGGCGTGGGAGACCCGGGTTCAATTCCCGGCGGGAGTTCATGTGGTTCGGATTCCACGTTAATCAGTAGGTTCACGTCTCATATAGCCTCGCTGCTGAACGGGACGCTAAACTAAAATCACCTCACCTCACCTTTTTTACGAGGATGAATATTAAGAGTATTCGAAATTAACACAACAAAATAGGAAGTTACAGTATTTCTTGAATGTTCAATATTTTAGCTTACTATAAACTAAGAAAAACGTGCAATAATAATAATAACCATTACAGAATAAAAGCAGTAATACAACTAGAAATACAGATACCTATAGCTGGAAAACAGCAGAAGTTCGTAATATTGAACACCTGCCACATAACGAGAGCACTTCTGAACCTGTTGCTAGCAAAATGACCGTAACGGCTGAACAAGACAGCTCATTGTCAACTGCAGATTAGCAGAAATAATAATAATAATAATCAAAATATGCAACATAAACTGATCAAATGCACTAAATAAAGTTAAAATCAATAAAATGTATGTGAAAAATATAAAGTTAAAATAATAAACGTAATATTATAACAGAATGTTTCGAAACAACGTTTGAGTGACGATTTGAGTCACCAAAAGAACCCAAATAATACACACCTACCTGGGTGCAGAAATGCTTTCTTTAAGCGCTATGGTTATTGCAGGTTTATCAGAAAAATGTTGACGTTCGATAAAGAATATTTAAAAAAAACAAAAAAAAAAAAGGGAATGAAATATCGCATCATAGGTAAAGAAGCTTATCTTTAGTAGTAAGTTCATGTAATACATAATTGAGTGTAGTTCAGTGGTGACGCAAAGATAACATTCAAAGAAATTAGAATATTCTTGGGGCAGCCAATGGGATCAAACACGAAGAAGAAGAAGAAGAAGAACAACAACAACAACAATAACAAGAAAAAGTAAAAGTAATGATCAGGTATGATATTTCAAGGAGTAAAAATCATAGCAGATTATTCAAATTAAAAGAAACGCATTTGGACTTTATCCACTCTGGTTTAGAAGCGATTAATGCTCAAAGTGATTTCGGTAATAAATTTCTAGGCGTCTAACCCTTAATTGAAGATCTATATTTGCAGTTATTTACCACAGCACGGCCAGGCACGTAGCCAGGATTTCGTAATAGGGGGGGTCCGAGACATGAAATACTATGGTTATCACACCAGAGTTCGACTATTCTAAACTAATTTACTAGTAACATATATTGGTTCGTTTAGTCAGGATTTCGTGATGGGGGGGGGGAATATGATATGAAATATTGTGGTTATCACACCAGGGGCCTGATCAATTTAAATATTTTACTAGCAACATATATTGGTATGTTAAGACTTTAAAATTATGACATGTTAGTAAGGGCGCCGATTTCTCCGTAAATTTGGGGGTGTCCATTCAGATGCAGAAGGCATATATGAGGATTTTAAGACAAATTGCATTCAAATTATGTCAATATATTATATATTCATAAATACAACAAGGGGGCCCACATGACCTTTGGGAGGACGGGCCCCCTCGGCTCCCCAGGATCGGCGCCCATGCATGTTGGTAAGTATTTTACTAACAAACTATGAAGAAATCTCGAATAAAAGAATATTTAAAAAAATATTTTTTTAAAAAAATACGATATCTACGTTCCTTCTTTTGTTCATCCAAATAAAACAATTTTCCTTTCATTATGATCTCAACTATTTAAAAAAAGTACGTATCCAATATGTCTTGTAAAATATTTTATAATATCTGCGTTCCTTTCTCTGTTGAATCAAATATTAACAGGACTTGCTTTCCACATAACTTTTTTGTTTTATTATTCCGTCAATTACTATCTGTTCCAAAGGACAACTTAAAGGAGCAGTAGAAAACCTTTCCTAAAATAACATGTTTGATACTGCAAGGATGCGATGACGAAAAATTATTTTTTTTTTTTTTGCTTTTTTATCTTTATATTTTATCTTTATATTTTTATCTTTATATTTATTTTTAACGCTGATTCTTCCTATTTCTTGTTTCTTTTTGTTTCGTTCTTCCTCAATTTTTTATTTCTGGTCTCGAAGGGGGGGTCCGGACCCCCCGGACCCACCCCTTGGCTACGTGCCTGGCACGGCTCTCATTGTTTGTACATGCAGAAACAAAAATTAGTATAGGCCGGTATTTAGAGATTTTATGCTTCTGGGAACAAGAACATTTTGCGCCCCTCCCCATTTATTTGTCCGGAGCCAATATAGGCCTAACCACTGAGGCGTTTAAGCAGTGACCTCAGCTCCTTCTAGCATCAGTAGCGTACTAACGAGAAAGTTCAGTCGCACTGTAATACATTGTTTTTAGTATAGATCTCCACCCTACCCCGTTCTTTTACCAGTAATTTTGAAATGTGTAGAACAATTTTGGTTTGGTTTTCTTGACGTATAGAAATCATAATTCTTGATTTCCATTGATCAAAACTTTGCGAAGTTATTAACAACACAAGAGGTAGAATATGTTTACCGAATTTTATTGCTAAATAATGCCGACTTCAATTCTGAAGAGAACTTTTACAGAGAAAAACAATGCTGACTTCTTCTGAATGACCCGCAGCATTGCAGTTCCGTTCTGATTTTTTTAAAAATGAAATCTTTCAGTTTAACATTCCACGATTATGCCCGTTAGGTTAGAGCAAGTGAATGATGATTGAAATATTGGTGGAATGAGAATGTGAGACAAAGTTGACCACCACAAACTGACTTGGCCGGGATCGAACCAGAGATCCCAGTACCAGAGATAAGTGCTCTATTACTAAGGCACCGTGCCCCATACTTTTACAACTGAGGAGCTCTCGCGATATAATAGTATGTGCCACTTCCGGTGCAATTGAGTTGTGATTGAACCACAGAAGAGTATGTAGGTAGTTTAATTTCAGAAATGTACCTACAGATGCCAGAGGAAAATTTGTATGTGTTATTCCATTGACTTACATGGGAATGGTTAACATTCTTTTCCAGTTGAGTCGAAAACTATAAAATATGACACACCATTATGTTCACTTTAGCCACTCATTTATTTGAAGTAATTCCGGAAGTAAGTTTTGAGTTGTCATCTTTGATATTAAAGGTTCTAAGTTTGTTCTAGGCCATATGAGTTTGCTGCCAATAACATTGTTCCAATCATCCAAACAGCTCTACCGTTATCATTCATTGGTTATTTGCTTTAGCCTATAGCAGTGATAGCCAAGGGGTGAGTTTCATTGTGCCCGCAATAAAAGTAAAATAATATATGATTTGTTCCTTTTATCTATCTTCATGCAAACAGAAATTCTATAGCTGGCTATCATATCATACTTAAATCGAGACTTGACTTCTAAATATGAACAATATATACGTATGTTTAAATCTTTTAGTTACTAAATCCATTCGGCAAAGCAAGGCTGTTAGTATTGGTCCGAATTTTTTTAAAATGCAGATTTCAGTTGCTTTTAAATGTTCGTAGTTCACTCCCTAATTGGCTTATTCACATGATACTTGCAACAAAATACGAAAGAATGTAACAAAACAAAAATGATTTACGCACAGTCAATGAACTGTCGTGTAAGAGTGTGGGGGTAAGGAATATAAAAAATGACTCGTGTTTTTTTTTAAATTTTATTCTGGTCCTCAGCATATTATAAATTCTTCATCATTGTATTGCAGCATTTAACTCCACCATGTTGAACTAAAGATTTACTTTAAAAGTTTATCACTCATATGTTAACTAGCAAACGCAGTTTTTTAATGATAGAACAAAGGTGGGAGGAAACGGAAAAAACTTCAAGAAAACTCAAGCTCATTGTGTTTTTCTATGACAAGACCTACTTGGCGCGAGCTGAAATCGAACCAGGGACCTCTTGACCAGAGGTGAGAACTCTATGACTGAGACACCGCTATCTCATGATTGTTGTTGTTTATTGAAGTTTATCGTACTATATCAAGTGCCGAAACTATGTAAAATATGGAGTTACAGCGTAGATTGGAATCCGAATGACCATAATGTAGTCAATACACTTCCACTGGAGAGCTCCTTCGTGGCTAACTGGTTAGCGTATGTGGCATTGGCGTAGGAGATCGGGGTTCGATTTCCAGCGGGAGCTCATGTGGTGCGGATTCTACGTTAACCAGTAGGTCCATGTCTCGTATAGCCTCGCTGCTGAATGGGACGTTAAACTCAAAATCAACTCAACCCAACACTCCTATCGGAAATCAAACCCTGAGACTCGCGTACCCAAGGCCCGTGCTCTAACCACCAGACCAGCAGGGAGAACTAGCAAACATAGATTTACACTGTACATAATTTTCGTGCCCTTAAAGTCTTTCTTCCAAAAATACAGGTAAAAAATCGCATTCTATTGATTTCGAATGCGTGTAAGATGATTGTTTAAAATGAAGGCTTAATTTTAAATTGGTATTATAACTCTACACACAACATTCTTTAAATACTCTCTATTAAAAAAAAGTAACTTGAGTAGTTCTTTAGTTACCAATTCATCTTTAATCCGGAAATTTTGCCTTAGTCTTAAATTATGTAGCGAGAAGGCTCATAAATCTCTTCTTGTTTCCTTTCTCTCTTTCTTTTTTGTTTCCTAATTTCCTTTTTTCCTCATCACTCTGTCTCTTTCTTTGTGTCGCTCTTTCTCTCTGCATGTGCTAACGATGGGACAGAGATTTTAATGTGATGACCGTCTCTCGAGCAGATGGCACCAAATGTAGTTTATATCCTCAATTTACTCAGCAGGTTCCTAAACTCTAGTTTACTCTTTTCTTTAGACGACCATTTTCCTCCTTAAAAATAAAATCTCTGTGCTCTTTTTTTTTTTTTTACTTTTTAGTTGAAAGTAAGCAAAGCAAAGAGGTTAAAGACACGTGAATAAAATCAAGAAAAACAGCTGTACTTCAAAGTTATACCGAGGAAATATCTTATCAGAATAGCTTAAATGATACTACAAGTTGAAAACATGCACGAGAACCATGAAATGTGATGTATTATTCATGCAAAGTGAGGACGATGCAGATTAACAATTATGTAATGTAATGAAATTTATATTTATAAGGATGATTATATCTATCTGCACTGCATAAAATTACTGTCAAATTTATTTTCTTACTACTTCTAATTTTGATTGCAACATTAAACTTCAGAAAAATTATGATTAAATTTGAATTTATTGTTACTAGTTGTTCTGCTTGAGCTTTTGGCCCGCTTCTACTATAAGGTTAAATTCGTGTAAAACTAAAAGCTCTATAATTGTTTACATTAAGCTTTCATTGCACGTACTATGTCCATCAACTAAGCTGCGGTTACACAAATATAAATGCTCAAATCTAAATATGATATCGGTTCTTGTCTTAAAAATAAACCGAAAAGTAGGTTGATGTTTAATATCATCACCATCAATTTGAGATAATTCATCTGAAACAATGCAGTTTCAATGTTGCTGTAAAAATACGCAAATATTTATGTGCAAACCTTTTGAAATAGTTAAAATGAAGCAATATGGTTTTAAGTCACAATAGTTTTGTCTCCAAATTGACTTCACACTAGCGACATCTATTGAAATTATGCAGGCAGATGTCGACACCTATTTTCATGATAGTTTACTATTAGGTATTAACGTGACACGTCGTACTGTATTTGTCTTCTTATAAATAGGATTATAAACAGCACAAACACAAAACCATTACGTTTCTTCTAATTCAGCAACAACAGAAATGCTAATCGACTTGGACTGATGTGAAAACGACAGTCCTAACTATTGAGAATTGGAATGATTTCAAGTAGTCTTATTTTTCTGATTCAAATCGTTAAAGTCATTTCTGAGGTTATATGAGGCTGAATCTTCTACTTAAAGGAGTACACACAGTTTTCGATTTGTTTACTGGAGTTAAACTTTTCAATATCGAATCTATATACGACATTGACCTGCAGCTTAACGTTGAACTCAAGTCACTTGAAATCCAACTGAGAATCGAATAAGGGTCTCCCATGTATAAGGCACGTGTGTTAATCAGAACCACGAGGAAACTAGAAACACTACTTGGGTTTGTACTCGAGGAAAACATCCTTTGCTGGAAATAGAACCCTAGGAAACAAATAAAGTAAACATGAAAGCTAGTAATTGCATTGAAATGTCTGGCAATAGAGTTCAAGTTGATGAAGCCAGGGATCATGGAAGTTGGTATTAATTTTATATCCCTGGTATGAGATGGTAGCGGTATTTCGTAGTTTCTTTGATTGTTCATAGATACAAGAATTATATATATATATAATTCAAGAGACTTCTCCTCCTACCCTCTTCCAAAATGACGTCCTCTGCTATGGGATATTCATGTGTCTTGAGTTGGTTTTTCTGATGCTCACAGGACTTCAATGATTATAGAATCTAAGTGGCTGCTTCTCACAACTACTTCCACTCTTGGAGTTTTTTTATGAACTACTACAACATTTGCAAAGTTTCAGGAGGATTATGAATCACATGATGGCCCACAAGTTGTCCAAATTTGATCTAAAGAGTATGTACTTCTTCCATTCAAGAAACAGATTTCAATTGAGTTTTAGGTAGCTGTAGTAACCTATCCAAACGAAAGTTTCAATAGCCATTATAGTAAGGTTTTTCAACATGCTGTACCTGAGCTGCTGTTAGTGGTACAAGGTTTGTTCGTAAAGTAATAAAACTTGCTACTGTACTGAGCTCCAGTCGTCAACAGAGCGTCCGCCACAAACGAAATTGGTGGTAGTGATGTTTAGCTAACTAATCAGTCGCCTCCGAGCTTTGGTAGAGTAAGGGTCGATTATCATGCGAACCGTGTTTTAGAACGACGTCGAGATTTTTTTTTTGGAAGCTCAAAATGCTGCGTTTCTTTGAACAATCTTACATCATTAAATTTTGCTTCCAGCTTGGAAAAACCGCTTCAGAGACGTTTACCTTCATTAAGGACCTTTACCAGAACGAAGCCCTGTCAAGAGCCCAGGTTTTCCGTTGGCATGGAGATTTCAAGAACGGATGGTAAAAGTAGGGGACGAAGAACGCTCTGGGCGTCCTTCAAAACGACATGTAGACGAAACTTTCGTCAAAGTGTTTGAACTCTTGGACCAAGACCGTCGTTTGAGATTGAAAATGACAGCAGAAGAACTGTACTTAAACAATACGGTGGTGCAAGAAATTGTTACTGAAAATTTGACACATTACACGAGATTTGGATGGTGCCAAAATTGCTGGATTACGGACACAAGGAAAAACGACTTGGCATTGACCGTCAAATTTTGGAGCAAGTGAAGAGTAAACCGAACGCTTTGGACAACATAATAACAAGGCGACGAAACGTTAGTGTTCCAATACGACCCTGAAAGCCAGTGTCAAAGTTCAGAGTGGAACACCGAGGAGTCCCCACACCTCAAAAGTACAAGGATGTACAAGTTCAGGATCAAGGCAATGCTCATTCCCTTTCAGCAACGATATCATATGAGACGAGATTCTGCAGCACAATGTGGGATCCGAACCATAGGAGCTCCACCGGGATCGATCCCAAGTCTCCCGCTCCAAAGGTACGTAAGCTAACCATATAACCACGAGGAAGTGTTACTATCTCTCGAGCTCCTTTTGTGGCTATGTGGATAATAGTTTTATCTTCGGTGCGGGGGTCTCGAGTTCAATCTCCGGTGGGAATTCATATGGTTCAGATCCTACGTCAAATTCTAGGTCCATGTCTTATTGACTCGATGCTCAAAAGAACGACAAAATTCCATCAACCAACCAATCCTATTCTGACTCAAATTCAAAACTTGATTTGTAATAATATTTATTTTAGGTAAAGTGTATCCTGTTTCTCTAAAGCATTGCTTTCCAATTTAACGTTCTTGTCTTCGTTTGCATCTATTGTGTTACCTACCATATTGGTTTAAACAACAGGAAAATATTACAGTTTTTGTTATCCCCGCTATTCTAAATTCAAAATAAAATGAAATGAAATCTTTCAGTTTAACGTCCCACCCACGATTATGCTTTTTAAGCTAAGGGAGACGGATGCTTAAGGCAAGTGAATGATTATGGAAAGAGAGTGTGGGAGGAAACGGAAATGCCCCGAGAAAACCCACGGACACGGTGTTGTCCACCAAAAACTTACTTGGCTGAGGATCGAACCAGAGACCCAACGTACCAGAGATAAGCGCTCTACCGCTGAGCCACCGTGCCTCCTATTCTAAATTCAAATAAATAACACCAGGAGTACTAAAATAAAAAAAATAAAATGTATATTTATGGTGTTAGTTATTTTGGAAAGCAATATCTGTCCGATGTATTCGATGCAGTGAAGAAGTTTGCTATATGCAATAATGAATTTGTACACTGACTTGTGTAATATGGTAAACTCTCAAAAATATACAATTCAGCAAAGCCTTTTTAGTTACTTAGCATCTTTGTACGTAAGTGGTAAATCTGTTCAAGAATAAATTAAAAAAGAAGTTGAAAATAATTGGTACCTTCACGTAAGAAAATGCATTTTATATACACGGAGAATTGCCAACAAGAAAATCGAACTCGGTTAATCGGAAAGCGTGCCGCAAGTCCATGTTACGACACCAACTCAAGACCGTAACAATTTCTTTGGTCATATGTCACTAGCTGTTACTTTCAATTAATCAACATCGGCCTGACCGACCGAGATCTGTTTAGTTTTGCTTTATTGTAAACCAAAAATCTGGTCACATTGTGATGGATATATTGATCTCGGTTGTCCATTCGTTCAATGTGAAAGTCAGGTATGTAGGTCATTTGCGTAAGTTGTGGAAGGGGAAGGTAAAACAGTCAACATTTGTGGCTTTTCCATTGTGGTTATTTTTCCTCTTCTTCCTTTATTCCCCACTAGAGGGCGAAGTAGTGCTACCGTATTGATCGAAACACTGCCTGACCTGGTGGAATTAGGCCACGTGATCAGGAACAGACAAATAACGATCCAAAAATACTATTTTTAGAATCCTCTTCATACAAAACTTATACTTTTTTTTAACTTTATAACTTCCAGATTTCCATTTTAATGGTTTGTTCTGATGGCTGTTGAAGTATAAACAAGAGGAATTTACACTAGGCCCCTCTCTCGTACCTTTTTAACGATCGGTGTGAGTGTTTTTTTTACTTCTTCTTCTTCTGTTAAAGCATAAACTTACTTTGAGTTTTGATTTATCCAGGACGAGTTTCTAACGACCCAGCAGGGGCAACAGATACGTTTGACCTAAGTGTGTATCTTCAACAAACAGGGTAGGAAACGTTTCAATGGTTGTTGTCTTCAAACAATAATTTACGGAAGGATTTTGGTAGGTTAAATCCGTAAAGGCTCACTTCATATTTGCTGAAGTGTAGTGTCATGTTTGAGCAACGAGATTAACACGAGACGTGAGCCTACTATTTAGAGGTGGAGTCCCAAACACCGTAACATGTGCTCTTTCACCGGGAAATGAACCGGGAATACTCTGCACCAAAGTCGTGTGCGCTAGTCACTACATTAGCAGGGAGGGCTAGTGTTCGATTCTACAAGGCTATGTACATAGGAACAGATAGATTCTTGAAATTCCTCAAATTTTGTACAGCAAATGTGAAACTTACTACTATTTTTTAAGACCGAAATTTTGCCAATGCACCACTAGGCGCACCCCAGAAATGTTTGTTGGTGGGGGTTGAAAGTAATTTGCGTGGTCCAATACGTCTCTGTAACAGGGATAAATGTGGGGGAACGCAAGGGTACGTCGTCACCTCACTTCTAGGAAATATCTGTGGCGTTCCTCCGCTTTCTAAAAAAATTACAATGGGGAAAGATAGTCACGGGGGACGGGGGACGTCATCCGTCCCCTTACCTTTTCAGATCCACTTTTACCCCTGCTCTGTAATATTTAATAGGCCTATGTTGAATTGTACTCCCAAAAAGACAGTAAGTAATTATTAATACCTATATTTTTTTAGAAAAAAATGATAGAAATAGATTATTTATATAAGAAAAAAAAATAATACAGATGAGGCGTAAAATCAAATATTTAGCCTACATCAATTATTTCTCTGTTAAACAAGTATACCTATGTTAAGAAAGTCTATAAATGTTAGTTGAGTTACTAAATTGGGGATGAACCCGGTGGAGACCTCCATGGGAACGCCTCTGCACTAAACACCAATTTGAAAGATCTGCACTCTTTATGAATTTAGAAGATCCGTGGAAAGCGTTCCGGAAAGTATGCTAAAATAGTGTGAGTAATAATAATAATAATAATAATAATAATAATAATAATAATAATAATAATAATAATAATAATAATAATAATAATAATAATAATAATAGGAAGGTATGCTTTCATGAACAGATCATGCCATTTTACCCTCAATCAGTAAAATGGCATCAGATATACCATCTACCTTAATTTTATGTTCTTTTTAAAATGTTGCATACATCTTTCGACAGGTTCGTATTAAGGTATTTTATACCCCTAGACCCAAAAAAAATTCTGAGCCCTGCCGCTTATTTCTCTCGTATTCAGGATGCTAAACAATAAGGTCGCAGCCGATTACGTTGAGTCATCAGCAGGGAAGCGAGAGCGCAGAACCAAATATACGGATTATGTTGGCAGCCTAAAAGCAACAAGCTCAGCTCCTACTAGTGTCAGTAGCACCGTAACAAGAAAACTCAGCCGTGCATTACGAGGGTAATCCGAAAAGTAATGTCTCTAAAGCACTCGGGACGCAGGACAGCTGTTCTTGCGGCTGTTGACAACACTTAGACAACACTTGTGTTTCTAGTTTCCTCCACTCCCCCTCCCCCAAAAATACTGCGTCCATCATGTTGAATCTTGACTTGGCAACCGTTTGTAATGGAACTCCGCTTCGTTCTAGCACCAAATGCGAAGTTCGAGCACTTATTTGGTTTTCGAACGTAAAATGGATTGAAGTTTATCGCCAACTGACGGGCAAGTATGGCAACTCATGCATGGATATCAAAAAACGTCTCCAAGTGACGTAGGGATTTGCAGCTAGCGGTGCTGAAATTCACGACGAAGAAAGGAGCAGGAGACTATTAATTTCCTATGAGACAGTCGCGAAGTTGTAGCAAACCAGTGACTAGCACCTATTTCTCAAGTTGAAAGTAAATTTGGTAAGAACACGCTGCAGCAACTATGACCGGATGAAAGATTAGACGTAACGCTTCCTCAAACACATGGTGGCCAGCTGGTATGTCATGGGCATAAAAAATCTGCCATAGCACTATAAATATGCATCGATCAAAAAAACGATTATGTATAAAAGTTGATAAATTATAAACTTCAAAATGATATAAACGTTATTGAAAAACAAACGTTTCTTTGTGTTTCTAACAAAAATAGGAAACTATTTTTGGAATTACCTTCGCATAAGCATTGATTTCGGTATAGAGCTCCCTTAAATTTATCTCTTGTGTGCAGACTCTTGTTTTCGCATCTTCAATCTCAACTTCAATCTCAATCTCAATTTAAATATGCCGTCCCTGGAATTTGTCGCTCTGGGCGCAGGCCCCCATGGTTTGTGCGTAAATATGGGACTGCCTATCGGTATCGAAATTATAATCGTTAACATTATTTATGTTGTCGAACATTCTGAAACATGCCACGTGTCTCAAATTTATTTTTGGTTTTGTCAGAGAGATTAGAAAGGCAGCTGAAGGAAAACTCGGTTTAATAATGGATATAACTTGTTACACAAACTAATTTATATATTCGAAGATCACTATATATCCAAGATCTATTTAAGTTCTTTTAAGCAAGCATAAGTTCGCAATGTTCAGAATCACATCCTTACAAATGAAACAGGTAAGGATCTATTCCTCTTGTCCAGAAATGCAGGTCTGTCCATAGACCAATTATTTTTGAAAATAGCAGCTAAGTTTCAATTCTAATTAAGAATCAATTAAGGTCTGTGTATTTTCAGTACCGTGCTAGAAGTATGGTGTGCCTATATATAGCCAACATTTCAGTAAGCATTTAGAGTGAAGGAAATAATTTGAGATATTAAATTTCTCTGGATAATGAGGTGTGTCAAGCATACTATAAATATTTTAAGTGTGAAAGTGCTTGATATTAGAATGCGGAATAGAATATTGTAGAATATTCTAAGTGAAGACAGTAAAATTATGAAATGTTCTACGTTCTTTATTGCTAAATTCTGTAGCCATAAATTTGCCTATAATCTTAGAATAGTTTGGTCAATATTAGCTAGACCATATTCAATATTTAGCTACTTTTTGAATGAGCTTGTTGACAAAACTGGTTGGAATGAGTGTAGTGAGAAAGAAGCACGAGCGAGTACGATAAGAGATAGCATGGGCGGATAGAGGACGTACTCCTCGGGGGTGAAAGATTCTGTTTTTCTCTCTCACCAGGCTTTTCCAGCAGGCTTTTCTTGTACTTATGCAAGAACGACACTTTGCCCCCCCCCCCTGGGTCCACCTATAGCCCGAGTCCCTAGTGATAATGAGCCCAATGTGGTATATAAGCGCAAACCTCATTGCGACTATGGTGATCGCGATGAATCGTGAAGCTTGACCTAAATTTACCAATTTTACTACCTAATAGAACACGAAAGTATGTCCCGATCGTCAATTCCCACTCACTAAATTTTGCCAGTGTCATCTCTCGCACTATATGGAGAATATCTTCTGAGCGTACAGTGTTGTCAATTTGCTGCTAAGTTTCGTTTTCTTGTTATTAATGTAGTGGTTGTTTAATATTTTCCTATTATTGTTCTTACTGTTTAATTGTATAATATAATTGTATACAATTTGTTGTTAGTATTAGTGTTAAAGTTCTTTAAGTGCTGTTTCTTATGCTCTTTTGCCATATCCTCTAAGTTTGGCAATGTTGTTGGTGCACTTCTGCTTGTTTCACTGTTTCTCACGTGTGCGTTCGGAAGGCAGCTCCATGAGTCGTACCGAAAATTCTTCCGGTCATCACACATGAGGGAAAGCAGTTTAATGATTTATGTACATCACACTTATAGTGAGTGCGAGCCCATTTGAGAATACTTAAACTCAGCCCGTCTTTTCTCCAATTGCATAATGGCTAGTTCAGTTACCCTTGTATTGAAACCAGTAGTTGCAGACCTAATTTCTGTACTGAATAAACATAATTTGAGAATCTATCCTAGTATTACAATGTAATACAAAGTTCGCTTGATTTATCACCATACTAAACTCGTAATGCTGCAAGGTTGTGTCCAATAATCATCGTTAGATTAATCTATAAATGTACTTGAAATTTGTGTTTTGACATTCACAGCGGTACCTTATCTGATTTTACTAAACCTACCGATAGCTGTAAGAATATGTAAGAATCATAACCGATGGACGTGTTATCCCTGAGCTATCGACTTGTTGAGAAGGCGGGGAGATCGATAAATTTTGTAATATATATATATATATATATATATATATATATATATATATATATATATATATATATATATATATATATATAAAGTAGGAGTCTTATCTCCAAATTACAAATTTTGAGATATGCCTGTGGGTTATGTGAAAACTCTATGCAAGCACACAATAAATAATCCCGAATATGAAACTAGTTTTTGTTGTCTTATACACCTAGATTACTTAATATAGCCAATTCTTAATTCTTTGCTTATGTTTAGTGCTTTATTGTTTTCATTGTTTAACCTTGGTCATTCGAAAAGTAATTACTCTTTCGTGAAACTTCAACATAATAATAATAATAATAATAATAATAATTATTATTATTATTATTATTATTATTATTATTATTATTATTATTATTATTATTATTATTATTATTATTAACGTCCCTCAATTAGATACCGAGACTAAGTGAGATGGTGATGATGAGATGAATGATAATGATGGAATGAAACGGAAGCTCATGCACATTGTGTTTGTACACCAGAAAGATCACTTTTGCGAGAGGCTGGGATCGAATCAGTGACCCCATGCGCCAGAAATTAACGCTCTACCACGGCCTGATAATAAGTAAATTTTTACGTGTGATTAAATTCAAACACCCAGTGTGTAATGACTCAGTAATGTATGGTATTCTTAAGCGTATGTAGCCCCACTATATTCAATTTTCTTAATACTATCAAGATTTTAATTACCAATAATCGAGTTATAACAAGAACTGAGTACAGGAGCACTATTTCAAAATTTTTCGGTAGTAGCGTAGTTAAACCAAGGCTAGAAGTATATTGCCATGTTTTGTGATGTTAGCTTCAGAACGAGGTGACCAGCAATACTGTTAACTTCGTACCTGATGGTTTAGAGCAGTTCAACCAAAGTGGTGATGATTTTAGATTTTTTCTCGGTGGATGGAGAACTTCCGACACATAAAGGATTGAAGTTGTAATGCGAAAATACTGATAACCTACGCTGAGCACGATGGGAGAAATTCCCCCAGTGTAGATTTTGTAGTTTCGGGAGAATTTTCCCTTCGGATCACCCCCCAGAGCAGTTAAACTACATTATACCACATTCAACAATTTCATGTGATTAATAACGGCGTATTTTCCAAACCCTATGGCCTAGTAGGCTGCCCGATCTAAAATTTCTAATTCACTGATACAAAATAATTCTCTCAATTTCTGTTGATTGTGGTGAAATCTTAAAATGTTTTTATTTTACTAATTGTGCTTTGAACAAGACTGAAGAATAATTAATGATTCCTTTTATGAATTCGTCGTCTTCTGCTTTAATGCGACTTTTATGTATAATATTAGTAATAGATATTCTCTCAGATTTATTACAAGTAATTCACAGCTGATACCATAGGTTTTCTGTGGTTCTTTTACGAATTATAGTTAACGCGAAGACGCCATAAAAATTCATATATATTATATAATTAACAAGATTGCATTGGTGTCAAATATCAGTAAAGATACTGAAATAAATTTCGTCATAAAAACAAACTTAGATATGTCTATTATTTTATTAACTAATACTTGTATAACTTACAAACACAAGCATATGTAAAATCATGTATTGCAATTTATATACGGCTCACACATGTATATAAATTATACATACCCAGTCGTCAGGGATGACAGAATTTTGCCCACTTCGTTCCTTATCATTAACAATCGGGTGGCCATCTATAAAGGTTCTAAGTCATTTTCGTACTATTTCATCACTCATAATGTTTTCTCTATACACTTCACTAATCTGGCGATGAATTTCAGTTGTTTACACATCTTTAGCACTAAGAAAATGAATCATAGTACCAAGGGTGCCCATTAGAGGGGCAAGGTGGTGCGCTCACCGCCCTAGGCGAAATTGTACTTCGGAATATCGAAAACCCAACATAATTTTTAGAATAGTTACAGCAAAATTTAAAACCATATTTGAAATGTCTCTTATATTCCCCCTCCTGCAAACCACAACATGGGCGCCCTTCCATAGCACGCATTTCACAGCCGGCGGGGTTCTCAATCGGTGGAAGTATTTTAACTACTCCCAAACGTAAACCTGGTCGAATGTTTTCGTAATGGTATCTATGACTTGTCAACAGATACCGTATACATTGTTTAGCTAGTGGTCTACTTTGCCACGCTTAATTGCATGCATGGGGAGCATGCCCGCGACCGTTCGGTCTATTTAATGGACGGGTTCCGCCTACAATGCACCCCGCCCGTAGTTGCTCAATATACGCTATATTGCACGTGCACGAAGTGCACCGTCAAGATTTGTCCCCTAACCTTGACACCTTAGTGTGTCACCCCCATTCTCTGAGGGAGTGGGATACGCCCACTGCGCGGCCAGACCGAAGTCCTGAGTGCCTACCAGTAAACCTACTGGTTGAGGCAGACTGCTAGCGAGTCAGTCCTACCATGCTCTGCAGGCATGGCGCCCGAGCGTTATAAGGCAAGCTCACCTCCCGCCCGTGTTCACCGTTACCCAGATTCCTGGGATTGGCTCCCACAAGCTACCGAAGCGCACATGTACGGGATGATGACCACAGTGCCGCAGCGGCCGAATTTCAAAACGGTACTTACTTAAAAAAACACGCCTCGTAAGTTGCAACGACCAAAATGTCGGTAATGGATCTTGCACTCAATTCTGGCTACTAAAGTTTCGTTTTTCAGTACATGTACTACGGTTTATATGATGTACGTATACGGTAAGATCATTTGAGTTGTTTATACAGTAGGATCACTTGAAAAAGAGTAAAAGCAAAGGCATGATAATCTGTAATGCAGGAACGTCTACGTGAGAAGTTTCTAGTACAATAAATTAATTTGTTCTCAATTTATATAAAAGAGGGAATAAAGAGTTCAGTTGACTTTAGTTTAGCGTCCCTTTCAGCAGCGAGGCTATGAGACGTGGACCTACTGATTAACGTGGAATCCGAACCACATGAGCTCCCGCCGGGAATCGAACCCGGGTCTCCCACGCCAAAGGCGCGTACGCTAACCGCTTGGCCACGGAGGAGCTCAAGAGTGAATAAAGAGAGTCAAATATGCCGTCCATAGGCTACATAGTGTCCTAGGCTCCAACCTACTCAGCGTAGAAGTTAATCTGAGCCTGCTCGGATACTCAATCTTCTAGCTTATGGCAGAGATCTTGAAAGCAATAATTATTCTATTTAGTAGCATTTAGTAAATAAAGTGACCCATTTCCCAAAGTTATCATATTGCCTCTTCTTACTGAATTGTTTACAAAAGAAAAAGAAAACAAAAAGGGGGAGAAGTACAGTGTAAACCCTTAAATATTATGAACTATAATAAGAATAGCACATTTGTATAAACGAACACCATATTTTAATGTGACAAATTTTCCCACTCTGCTTTAAAGTTTCAGTTCGCGAGCACCATCTCTGTGTAATGTTGCCAACCATTGGAAACAGAGCTTGAGTGGCTTCCTAGAAAGTGATAGTTATGAAAGAGGAAGGTACTCGAATATTTGTTTGTGTAAAAACTTGATTTGGGACACGATTTTTTTTTCTTTCTATTCCCTTTATGCTGCGCTACGTAAATTCGCCTAACCTGCTTTATTTGATAGATGCAGTGGTCTACAATGCCTTGCGCCAGCTCTAACTGTATTAAATTTGCGCATGTATTGGTACACCGATCGATTTTTGTTGATGTAGATGTTGTTGCAAAAGGTAATGTATTTAAAAAAAAAATGTAATAATGCCTTGCAGTACCTATCTGTCTAACTGTATCTATCACGAAGCTGTGTAACTAAATGTATGATAACAAACACAACTTCATTAATTTTAATTAATACATTCATTAATCATCATCATCATCATCCTAGGTGTTCTGCGATTATTGACATGTCCCTGAGCGCAAACTGACAAAGGCCCATTCCGATTTGGTGAATTCAATTGCTGAAAACAATTGTTAGCACTGGATTCAGCACCAAAAGAAACATAGGAAAAGAAGGCGTTTAGTGGCAGACAATATACAGGATGGGAGATAAATGAGGGCAAAGTGCGAAGATAGAACATGGAAAATGTCTAGAAATGCCAGGTTAACTTTGAAACGAGTAGAGGGATTGAGGTCAAATATTGGATATGAGGAATGTATGTAGAGCTCCACTGAATAGATGTAATATGAATAGTGTTTTAACTGCCTGTTGCATGTAACTGGTTGTGAGAAGAGTCACCAGTGTTACAACCGGTATGTTTTGTTGGAGAGGGTCATTAATATATCAGAACCCTGAACGGGACAGGTGTCTTTGTGCAAGATTCCAAGTCAGCATTCATCCAGTGGAACTACTTCTCATTCCGTTACACTTCTTGCTGTTCCAGGATTGGATTCTATCTCTTTGTATCCCTCGTGCATACAACGTACTCATGGACCGTACTACAGGGTCTCTAGTTCCTCATTCAGGTCACCTTTACGACAGTATAATACATTGCCAAAGCGTGGAACGCTTCCTGTTACAGAAGTCTCAAACTCTATTGACCACTATTGATTTCAATAGATGGTGTGCGTCAAGAGCCATATGTCCTATGACCCCATTCCAGTATATTCTTCTTGGGCTAAGTTCAACATTGCGGCTTATCAGATGTCTCTCATGATTCATATTACGCCTATTCAGTGGAGCTCTACATGCAGACCTCATATCCAACTTTTGACCTCAATTCCTCTACTAGTTTCAAAATCAACATGACATTTCTAGACATTTTCTATGTTCTATCTTCGCACTTTGCTCTCATTTATCCCCCACCCTGTATATGGTCTACCACTGAACATCCTCTTTCTCTATGTTTCTTTTGGTGCTGAATCCAGTGCTAGCAATCATTTTCAGCAATTGAATTCAGCCAATCGGAATGGTCCCTTGTGAGAAATTTTGATGAATCACTATCTTCAGCTAACCTCTCCCTCCTGACATAGTAATTTGAGTTTAATGTCTATTAATTCTGCATCATCCGCCCCTGCCTCTTTTTCATAATCCATAAAATACTTTATATTTTGCAAGAGTGTTGACCCCCTTACCCTACGCCCTTTAATTAAAGTGAGAAGACAAAATCCCAGCTACAGAGAGATACTACGGTATGTTACAAAATTCCATTTAAACGAATCAGCCGGGAGTAACAGTAACAAATTGCTGATTCCTTATCTCTGTGCGTAGAGTCCCTGACTCGATTCCTGACCAAGTAAGTTTGCAGTGGAGAACATCGTATCCGTAGCGTTTTGGGAGACACGTCCGTTTCCTCCTACATTCTCATTGGCCCAATTCTTCCATCATCATTCACTTTGCCTGGGAGGTTAATGAAAGTTTTCATTTCATTTCATTTTAACTGAATAAGCCATTTTCCTTTTCGGCCATTAAAACAAAATACAACATCGATTCCAATTATGCGAAAACAATTATAGTAAATATCGTCCCCTTCACCGTTAAAACCAGAGTTTTAGAAGTGTTGGGACACGTGTACGCTTAGTTTTAATGAGGGATGAGATACTCAATTTTTCGCATAAATTTTGACCTTTTATATCTTCTTAGGCTACCCACTTGTATCAAAGTAGCTCTCATCCTTCCTCTCACTCTTGGCTGATTCGATTATGGGTTTTCTACCAGAGAAGTCGGGTGGTCCTCGTCCAGAATCACAAGAAGCGACAGGCGGTGGTCACCAACAGTATCTGTTCAAAGACATTCAATGAAGATGAACGGATGCAAAGCAAGAGTACGTTTGAAGCACGATCATAGAAGATAACCCTTCGACCTCAGTGACTTGAGTATTAAAGAGACTAACTATTCTGTGGGAATCACGACCGTATAACGTAGGTCGCTCCTCCCAGAAGGTGGTAATGACAAAGTATCATCATGCTGAAGGTGAAGAAATTTGAAACGGGTTTGAGAAAGTGTTGATTTACAGAAAAGTGGTTTATGTTGTTATGATGGATACAAAAGGAAAATTCCTGCAGATATTATTATACTTCAATCGAGTTACATAAGCATATGTAACGAACATTCTCTGTTGAAATGGAATAGTTTATGTAACTCATGAGATGATAAAGCTTCCTTCTTTGTTGACTGGGATGACGTCCTGCCAGACCATTGGTTCCTTAATTGGCACTAGTCAGTTCATTACATTATGATATTTTTTTGACAGCAATCAATATAACGTTATCTGTCATTGATAGCTTGTTATTTCAATCCCAACTACTACAGATATTGTATAGAGGGAAAAGGGGTATAAAGTGGCCAGCGCGGGCAAAGTGTTCATCGACTTTTTTCTCGCCTGTATATACCTGACACCCAGTGGCGTATTTAGGGGGGTGGCTTCCGGGCTTAAGCCCCCCCGAAATCTTACTTAGTATAGTCAAGTAAATGAAATATCTTGCAGAATTTTCACATTTCCAGGCAAAGCCCCCCCTGAAAGTTAGCAAAGCCCCTCCCGAAACAAAATCGTAAATACGCCACTGCTGACACCTATTGCAAGTAGGCCCAATCAGCTGTGCTAGTTACCATGTAGTTCTAGACGACAAAGAGACCAGACACAATTGTTGTTCTGCTTGTGTGAAGAAAAAGGTGTTTTCATCTATTGTTGATCTAAGCGTAACTATTAGTTTAACATTGATTTTCTCCCAACTATGTAGAACTTGATGACTACATAATATTTTTCTTGCGTATCAAATGTAATACTTCTTACTATTTTTTCAATTATTTAGTAGTGTTTAAGGTTTGTTGTTTCAAGCAAAAGAAAAAATAAATGTACAGTATGGCGTACAATCGGGCAAAGTGGTCAGAAGCAGATACGGGTAAAGTAACCATCTTACTATGCGTGTGGCCACTTTGACGTTTTCAACTGATCCAAATATTGCTAAATTATGTAATAGACTAGGCTTAATATGTATTTTAATATTGGAACAGCGTTCATCTATATATTGGCAATTGCTAGGTACGCTCGTATAGGCTTAGTTCTATATTGTTGATCGAATAGATGTTCTGGTTGCCATCGGGGGGATCACGAAGCCTTTGCTAGATTTGATGAGTATGATGATGATTTTATTTGTGAAGATTGTAGAGCGAATGGATTGTGTGATTAGTTCAATTGAAGACTGAATGTGATTATTTGAATGGGAGAGAGGTAAAAATAAAAGAATCCACTGGAAGGTCTAAATTGAAAATTATTTCCTAAATAAACTATGGGTCTTCTGCTCTACAATGATTTTGTTGCTTGTCGACTATTAATGGGAATTATTATGCCAAACTATTTTAAGAAAAACTAATTAGGCCTATAGAGTACTTTAGTGTAGCGAAAAGCTTTTTGAATTTGAGTCTAGGATCTCTAAATGGAAATTCAATTGGATTTTTTCTTTTTGCATCTCACCCATCCATTTGATTATGACGAACCAGTATTATTCAACCAGGGGTACTTATGCCCCTGGGGTACGCCAAGATGTTTCTGGGGATACGTAATGCTGCTTCTGGGGTCCATTTCCATCAACATATTTATGTGAGCAGGGTTTCTCTACATTAACATCAATAAAAACGAAGCACAGAAATTGCTTGAATCCAGAATCAGATCTGATTCTTCCATTCTCGAAGATTTGACCAAGAATCGAGGAGTTGGCGTCCCGGAAACAAGCTCGATCATCTCATTAACAGGTTAATTCTAAAGTTACTTTTAGTTTTTGAATTTTTAACATTGTCCACACTGTACGAATTACCAGGGAGTATGCGTAGAAAATCCTCCTCAGTAGAACTGGATGTCTCCCATATGTTTTGAAATTTTCCATTTTAATTTTTTTCGGATGTTCACTTTATACCCCTGTAAATAAATACTTTTGATTGGCACACTGATTGTCTTTTTGTTCGGTGTCTATTTAACTCCCTTTTTAATCAACAGAACATGCGTATTAAATTTAATAAGTTAATTTCGATTTAATTTCTTTTAAACAGCTTCAGGGGTACACAATGGTTTTAGACAGAAAAAGGAAAAGTTTACGATTTTGAGAATGGGAAAAAAAAAGTAAGATATGTAATATTCAGAATTTACATATAACAAACACATATAAGGTTTTAGATATTAAAAAGTACACAATAATTTAATGGGTAATTGAAGCAATTTCATTAAAAATATTGCACCACATAAGATAGTAAAAGGTATATTACAATTTCCGGCAGGAGCTCATGAGGTTCTTACTCCTTGTTTCACATGCCCTCCTATATAGGATTGTCATTCGTCCCGTAAAATTAGAGACCATCATGGAATCGAGATCTGCGTCCCGGCGTCCCGAAAATATTTCTCGGGATGCTTAAATGTCCCGGATTTCAGAGAAGAAGAAAGGAAGGGTATATTATAGTTTGCTTTTTCTTCCAGGATTAGGTATATAATTATTCTCTTCAGCTTCTGAGTATGGCAATTCAAAAGTTGAAAAAAATAATACATAAAACATTTATTTAATGAAGCTCACGATTTAACTACTTTGACATTGAAAGAAACATTCATTTCATTGGGCCAGGGAGAAAGGTTTTACTCCTTAATCTTGTTATCTTTAGTATTTTGTTTCAATCTGCATCTTGCTTCTGAAATATTTTATTCAATAATCCTTGACCGATATTTTTGGTAAATTTCCGCTGACCATTTAAGAAGAAAAATATATTGAGAAAGGAAGCATCATATCTTGAATGAGCTAAACCATACTATGAAAACCACGAAACATAACAGATTCTGAGAAATATATAAAAAAAATCTCATCAAGGGGGAGGGAGTAAATCATCTGCTTACGTTTGCTTAACTAAGGAGGAAAAGGTCTACTAAAATGACTAAAAATGTGATTACGTAATACTTGAACAACTCTATCTAATGGAAGAAAGTAAATTAGTATAAAAATACCGATATTTCTTTTCATTTTAAGCATTGCAAAGATTCTCGTAATTTAGTAGCGTCCCGGATTTTCATTTTTGAAATATGGCAACCCTACTCCTGTAAGCCCTTGTCTCATATGGCCTAGATGTTGAACGAGATGCCAAACTCAAATCTAACCAACAAAGTATGTTACACAAATCTTTATTGGCTTTTAATTATATTAAAATGAACATTTTATTGAGTTAATAGTCTCACATATTTCTTATACATTCAAAAACTCCTTGCAGAACACATAGAAATTAACAATCACTTGGGGTTCTGCTTTTATTAGTTCTCGGAGTAGATTCTGTTCCTGACATCAATATGTCACGATCGATCAAAAGTGCGATATGATCGGAACGACGTTGACAGATGAAGTCTAAAATGTTTAAAACAAACTATTCTTAAGCATAAAGTTGGGACACCGATTAGACAGAAGATAAAAAAGATAGCTGTTGCATTTTATTTCTCTGCACACTAAGTTATATCGCTGGGTTACATTGTTAGAAGTGTGTGAGAAATCATTTCCTCTCGAATTTAAATTTTTCTCCCACTAACTTATGAAAATATTTTTATAGTATCAGGGTTATAATTTCCTTAATTTTTTTAAAAAAGATGGAAGAAATCGTTTTACAGAGGAAATAAAAACGTATAACTTAAAACTTACGGGAAAGGTGTAAGATCTGGCAACCCTACTTTGTGTTGCAATAACTGGTAACAGTGAAACCCAAATTAAGTTGATTTAACAGCTCATTCCTTGCTGTGTATAAATTTTTCTTATCGAAGATTTGCTTCGGGGGAGATATTTCGAGAGGAAATTCACTTCAGACCACTCCCTGAAATCATCACAGTTTTCAGTAATCGTCTTAAGATGAATAATTTTAAGTTTGCAATGGAGGTAGAAAGACATTTGGAGACAAGATCAGGAATGAAATTTATTCATTATATCCAAATTATTAAAGAAAAGTCTAGAAGAGAATCGTATCAAGTTCAATAGCACGTAGTATTGCCGTTGATCTTGATATCCAAATAAAGACAAACATATAAATAAATATATATTTTATAACTTGTTTCACGGATGAGTAACTATCATGAAAGCTTTGGCTGCGCGTGGACATTAGGTTCGATCGCTTGTGCAAGGCCATGTGATTTAAATCTCACGATAAATTGTCTCGGTGCAGAAAAGTAACGATAAAGTTCGAATGTAATAAAAGGAAAGGATACTGTTAAGTTAAGGAAGAAATGTGTTGGAATATAAGAGATTCAGTGAAGAACACGAAGAAAGAAATACAGAAATTCTAAGAAATACAGAAATTTTAAGACATACAGCAAAAAATCAATAATGCCACATACATAATATGTTGTTTATTTGACGACTTAGCAGACCGGGGGGGGGGGGGGGCAATAAACGTTCTCTTCAATCATTCTAGTCATGGGAATAAATTCTCTGTCGTACAAGGCGAATCGAGATACCATTGATAGACCGTAACTCAAATACTGACTTAAATACGTTTGAGAATCGATAGATTTTTGTCCTTTTGACTGGAAACTTCATGAAATAGAAAAGTCTCTGTACGATCGCCGTAATGTCCAGACTTACAAGGCGCCACAACGAAAAACAAACATCAATACTTTGTCTAGGAAGGAAAAATGAAGTTCTAGATTGTTTTTGTTAAAAATGTCATGTAAGTTTACTTACTTTTAAATCCTAATGATTCTATTAGAAAAACATTATAAGGCTATTTTATAAACAAGTTAGTTTCATTTCATTCCACGAAACTGGAGTAGACTTCCAAAACGTGGGTTTCAAATATGAAATTGGATGTAGTAGATGACTCCCCCACTTATATATAAACAACTTTGCTACCTTCTAAAGTTTTATCTATTATATTTATCAACAAATATAAGCGTTCTATAAGACTTCCTTTATGTACGATTTTTTCTCTAAGACTTCGCATACTTTTAAATTATTCTACAAGATTTTACATACTTTTAAATTGTTTTATATAGACTTTTCGTCATAATGGGTTGTTCAAAAATTTTCCATACTTATGAGTTGTTCTATAAGACTTCTCATCATAATGGGTTCTTATATAAGACTTACTATCATAAAGAGTTGTTCTATAAGTTTTACCACACTTATAAGTTGTTCTATAAGTTTTAGCACATTTACGAGTTGTAATACTTCCCATACTAATAAATTGTTCCATAAGATTTCCCATACTTATCAGTTGTTCTGTAAGCTTTGCATACTTATGAGTTGTTCTCTAAGACTTTCCATACTTATGAGTTGATCTATGCAACTTGTCATCGTAATGAGTTGTTTTATAAGACCTCTCATCAGAATGAGTTGCTCTATAAGACCTCCTATCATAATGACTTGTTCCGTAAGTTTTATCACGTTTATGAGTTGTTTGATAATACTTTCCATACTAGTAAGTTGTTCTACAAGATTTCCCGTAATTATGAGTCGTTATACAATACTTTTCATTCTTGTGTACAGATTCAAAGTCTAAAAAACTTTTCTTAGATATTCCAAATTTTAAAAGTTGTATAATTAAGCAATAATTACCATACGGATCAGAATATTTTTGTTTGACCATAGGTTATTGACTTGTTACAAGTTCTTACGATCTTGGATTTTTGGAAAATTCCACCCCGGTATGAATAGAGAAATTCTATAATTATTATGCGTTTCATTGGAGATATTTGATGATGTAAAGAATGAAAATATGTCATTTACTTGTAAGAATTTAATATGTTCATAGAGAATTATGTAGAAGGACCTATAAGACCATTTTCAAATTACATCATATTGTAGCAGGTAATGAATAGTGAAAAGATTCTACAGAGGCTTCGAACAATAAATTCTAAATAGCGATAGGATGAATTTTTACAATTATTTATTTTTATTTATTTATTTTTAAGTTGGAGATTTTCATCGGCTTACGCCTCACCAATTACGATCCCAACCAATAGGATTAGCTGAAGTTTTCAAGAACAATGAAGAGGTTTGAAAGGAGGCAGGGTAGACAACATCTACCTTTTACACAATTTTATATGCATTAAGATTATGTATTTTCCTCACTTAAAATTATCTACAATTTCCTTTACGTTCTTTTTATTTTGAAACTAGATCCTTTTCTAGAACCTGCTTCCACCTAAGTAGATAGATCATCTAGCGTCTAGCTGAACCAAGTACATTATCTCTCTGTTGGATCCATATTTCTTGCATCAACCTATAGAAGCGTAAGAGTACCAGCCGAGCGCGAAATGATATGTAGAATTCCTCAAAATACGTTCTGTATTGTGTTCATTATAGGGTTCATTATAGGTTTCCCTGGATTTTCGAGGGGGATTCCCTTCTTCGAAATACACACCAAAATATATCAGGTTCCTTTAATCGTCTACTACAGTATATAATATACTGTATTTGCTATAGTTAGTAAAGTTATGCAATGTCCGTCAATAATAACTGTTTTACATGCGGTTTGTATCAGAGTGTGTAAATTCGCGACTTCACGTATGTGTTAATCTCCTTCCTTGGAAAAAATCTTGCGGACGTTTCTGACTGTATTATGAAATCACTATGTAAAATGCTTTGAAAATGTCATCAAAGTTTAGCGTTCCTTTTTAGCAATAAGGTTGTATAGGACGTGGAGCTATAGTTTAAGGTAGAATCGAAACCACCGAAATCGGTTTCAATTTTTAACACTCTCTCTACCCAGGAATCGAACACAGGGTCACGTGTATCAATTACCACATCACCGGGGAGAGCGGTTTCGAAAATTTCATTAGCTGTTCATTTAAACACACTATTCTTGTTATTGTTCAAGTCACTGAATAGATTTTAATGGCTTATGATAACATAATTTTGATGATTTCGAACGTGGTTACTTAATTGTATTTACACCAAAACAACTTGAACTGGTATTGAAAAATAATATTATTGTTTTAGTTTTACGTGACTATAGCTTTGCAGAAAGATGTCGCTTGTGGAAGGATGATCAGAAGATATGATTTGAATTTTACACCTCTATCCCTCTAACTACAGAAATGCAATAGGATAAATTGAAAGGCAACGGTACTTATTAATACAATGAATATTTATGTAGATGGTGGGCAGTGTTGGATTTGGGCATATTGCGGCCCTAGGTAATTTATAATCAAAGTCCCTTAGCGCACCACTGTACCACCGTGTTACAGGCTGTCCACTAATGATATTTATCCAAATGTTGTCTTTTTTCTTTTGCGCCCCCTCTGAGCGCAGTGGCCCTAGGCAATTTGCCTTGTTTGCCTAGTCAGAAATCCAATGCTGATGAAATGAATAATGGAAATACATTTTTCATTATGCATAAAGGGGTTAAAGTGAGGGGGAACGCGGCAGACGCCGTTCCCTCATTTAGAGGAAATATCAATGGAATCCTGCCAGTTCCTAAAAATTCACAATGGGCAAAGATAGGCACGGGGAACAGCGTGACGTCATGCGTCCCACACCTTTTCATATCTACTATTATCCTTGGGTGGATATTGTGACTTCTACAGATAGGTTTGTTCTGCTTCGTTTGTACCGTAGTCTAATTCGATCCAAGTTAGACTATGGCTGTATAGCCTATGGGTCTGCTCGTGAGTCTCTGTTGTGTCAACTTAATACAGTTCATCACCTGGGCATTCGTATTGCTACTGGCGCCTACCGTACCAGTCCCGTTACTAGCCTGTATGTTGAAGCTAATGAACCTTCTTTAGCGTATCGTCGCAGCCGACTTCTTGTTAATTATTCTGCGCATGTGCGTTGCATTCCCGACCATCCTTGTAGACCCTGTCTCCGTGGTGGTCGAATATACGAGCGCTATGCTGCACGTCCTCGCTCTACACGTCCATGGTATATCCGTGTGTGTGATAGTGTCCTTCGCGATTTTGTGTGGCCTTCTCTTTCGGTGGTTCACTTTTGTGCTCTTTCCCCATGGAAACTTCGTCTACCTCGCCACGATTTAAGTTTGTCTATGTATTCGAAACAGCAGACTAGTTCCCAGGTGTACCAGCAGGAGTTTGCCGCACTGTTGGATCAGTACCCCGATTTTAATGTGTTCTTTACGGACGGTTCTAAGGATGGGGATTCTGTAGGCTGTGCCTTTGTCACGGACGAAGGCAGCTCAGAATTCAATTTGCATCGCCTGTGTTCCGTGTTCACTGCAGAATTGACTGCTCTTAAGCTTGCCTTAGACCACGCTCTCACGCTTTCGTTACGTCGTGTGCTTGTTTGCACCGATTCTCAGAGTGTGGTTCTGAGTCTACAGAATGTCTTCAGTATGAACTCTCTCGTGCAAGACATTCTTGTGAGATGCCATCAATTGCAGCAACAGGGTTTTGTCGTCGTTGTCTGCTGGGTGCCGGGTCATGTCGGCATCCGGGGAAACGAACTTGCTGACACAGCTGCCAAGAAAGCCGCCTTGGCCGGGGTTGTACTGGAGCATAGCCTTCCCTGCTCCGATCTTCATTCGTATTTTACTATCTTCATGCACTCTCACTGGCAATTAGATTGCGACCAGGCCATTGAAAATAAATTGCACGCAGTCAAGCCACTCCTAGGAGAGTGGCGTACGTCCTCGTCCGCTCGTCGTCGGGATGAAGTGCTCCTGGCGCGTTTGCGTATCGGACACTCTCATCTGACGCATGGCTATTTGCTGCGGAGATTGAACCGTCCTTACTGTGAGGAGTGTATAGTCCCGCTGAGTATTCAGCACATTCTTGTTGAATGTCCTGAATACTCAGCTCTCAGAGAACGTTTCAGATTGCCTTCTGCTATTGCCCGTGCTTTGGGGGATTCAAGTGTTATGGTTCGCCGGGTACTTGAGTTTGTTTATGCTTCTGGGGTTGCTCACGTTCTCTGAGCTGTTTAAGTGTGTTGCCACTGTTTTATTGCTGCTGCATTTTTAATTTCTGTTAGCTTTTATTGTGTTTCTATATATCATTATTGTTATATATTTTAATTTATTTATTTTTTTATTTTCTATTTTTCCATTCTATTTATCTTTTATCTTCTCTTATTTAGCAGCAGTTTTGTTTTTCCTATTCTTTTAGCCTTTTTCTTCCCATCTTTTAATTCAGAGCAACCGTGTTCATCGTGACGGGGACATATAGCCTAGCTGCTGACGTCCCCATTACCCCCCCAATCACTCACTCACTCTACAGATAGATTGATTAGGATTTTGTAAACTTCGTAAATTTTTTTAAATGACACACTTGACCATATATGTTTTAAATATCAAAAGTAGTAGGTATTCTTAACTGTGGAGCCACAGGCAGTTGCCCTATTCGTCTCTGCAATGGCCGTTGCTGATGATCCCTGATAATTTATTTATTTATTTATTTATAATAGTCCTCTACAGAGCCAAACTCCATTTACAGAGGAACATATGTATACACACACAATTACATATGAAATACATATATATCTATATACTGAAAGAAATAAAAAAAATACATGTAAACAAGGAAAAATACAAGTTAAATAATAAAAACAAATCAAAATATTAATAGTATAAATTTAAAAGAAAATGAAAAATATGAAAAAAAAATGAATTTGAAAAAAAATGAATAATATGAAAAATAAATAATAGTCTCCAGCATAGGTTCAACTCATAGAGATAAGTCATAGAGATAACACTTCTTAATTATTTAATTAATCCATACATAATGTCTTTTCAAAATATTATTTTTGAGTATACGCAAATATACAGCGGTAGGATAAGAGAAGTCAAGATCCAAATCTGATGAAACCAGCTGATTGAAATTCTTACAAGCTCTAACTATGAATGAGTCCTGGTGAATTGTAATATGAGATCTCGTTATGTTAAATATTAAATTCTTACGCAATGGTCGTTTTGGTATATTGAAATTAATATATTGGAGCAAATTACAATTATCTGTTACTGAGTTTATTGTCTTGTACAAGTATGTTTGCTGAATAAGGATATTGATAATCCATAGATATTGTATGTTTTGAGTTTTCAATATTATTTGCTACATATGTTTACTCTTTTTCTTTGAATATAAAGAAATGTGTTGTTCTTTCAAAGTCTAGATTATCTTAATGGTAACACATTCGCTAGAAATGAGGTGCATTACTCCCCCACATTATCTGTAGGAATGGTCAAAGAGGATACACATATGAAAACGCATGTTTCATGAAAATCTTTCTTATATAACTAAATTTATCCTAAAATATGGTATTAAAGTTGGGGATTAAATTGATCATGGCTCTTTGAGTGATGTCAACTAAAAACATTAAATCCTAGTGTGTAATCAGAAAGAAAATGTGGTGTCAAAAAAATCGGTTAATTTTAAGAAATGTAATTCTGAACTATAACCATAACTTGGATCAAGTCATACTTTTTCTTCTGACTAATTTCAATCCCTCACAAAAATCGATTTTTTAAACGAAATTTTCATGCAACTTTCTTTCAAAGTGGAAGGCGGGACATATTCTCTCTTTCATACTTTATTGATATTAATTCCAAGTATGGGGAATGACTGCATTGAGAAAAATCCGTTATCTAGACAGTAGTATACTGCACAAATATACGGAATCCACATATTTACTACGGAAATCTGTACGGAGCATATGTTATCCATATATTACATACGTACTGACTTTTTCCGCTTAGATATTACATCATGCCGGATGTATGACATCTAAAAGTCTTTCGTATATTACATACGTATGCATATGTTACACACGTCAATTATATGTTATGTACGTTCATCTGTATGTGAGACCACCTGTAGTTCTTTGTTTCATACGGAAAGTCTGTATAAGTGGTAGGCCCCCCTCTATGGCTGAATGGCTCAAAGGTCAAAGGCCAATGCCCTTGCCCCGGTGTCAATGACCTAGGAGTATATAGAACCACCCCCTCTAGATTTTAGGGGGGGTACCTTGGAACACCACCTAAATTTTTGGCAGGGGTACCTAGGATAACCTCCCTTAAACTTTAGTAATTGCCAAATCTAAAAATTTGATATAGTAGCCTAGGACCATAGTATGTGCCTCTGTTAGTATTGGGCGTCCATCTTGTTCTCTTTCATGGGTAAAAAATTGTCAAAAATTCAAATTTCGGAGGTTTTTGACTTAATTTATCCCCTTTTATGAGCTCTTATTACCTTATATGGTTATATGGGCGCATACTGTGGTCCAATTCCTTTCATAAGTCATGGATATATTGGTGCACCCCTTTGAAAATTTGGGAGGAATACCTTGGCTCAGCCTTAAATTTTGGAAATTATCCAATTTAAACATTTGATATAATAGTATAGGACGCTAATATATACAACTATAAATTTGGGTGGTCCATATCGTTCCATTTCATGGGTAAAAAATTTGCGAAAAATTCAAATTTCGGAGGTTTTTGACCTAATTTATCAACTTTGATGAGGTCCTATTACTTATACACTTCCATTAAGATAGGGTAAATTTTCACAAGAGTTATCGTGGAACAGATAGACACACGGAGAGAGGAATACAAATTCACATATCGATGTTGGAATCACCAATAGGCGTACCTCAAAAATTGCGATTTTGAGTCAACACCGGTATCTTATATCTTTCTACGAGATTTACCGATCTGTCTGAGTTCTCATTAACTCGATATGCCAGAAATGCAGCATCCGAATAGGTTGTAATAAATTTCTCGATTGCATTACAGTCATATAAATTGTTTATTCTGAGAATGACTTCAAGAATTACACAAATATTTCTCATTTTTGCTAACGAGAATCCACCTGCAATACGAACTTGTATACGATTACATCAAGAAACTAATATTTTAAGTTATTCTTCTTCGGTTTCTTCTGGAAGTGTTTTAGTATCAAATGAGTTATCTTTCGACTGCAGGATTCAACTTCTTACATTTATATTGTACAGTGTGTATTTAGGATTTTGTTTCGGGGGGGGGCTATGCACAACACATGAATACGCACTTTCCCTTTGGGTGATGACAAATTTTAATGAAATTGTGCATATATCAAATTTATTCCGGGGGGAGAGCTTGAGCCCGATAGCCACCCCCTAAATACGCCCCTGATATGGTCTAAATTTACCCTTTAACATTCAGGAGAATCAATAGTTCAAACTTGGAGAAATATAATCTCCCTGTTTACTTCTACTATCCCATCGCTGCATATTTGTAAAGTTTAAGTTACTTCTGGTAGTTTTTCTGCTTGTCTCAATTTTTCTGTTAAGTTTCATTGTCTCAATTCGTGCACATAACTCTCTCGTAGTTATGTGGATAGAGTGCGTGCCTTTGACGTGAGAGACCTAGATTCGGTTCCCGCAGAGAACTCATGTGGTTTGGATTCTACGTTAAGCTGTAGTTCCAGGTCTCACATAGCCTTGCAGCTAAACGGGACGTCAAATTCAAATCCACTCTAATTCGTGCACATTACATCTTGTTTGAGAAAGGCTAAAATAAGATTGTTCACCCATGTATAATATAATCTCTGTAGGATTGAAAGTAGCCAAGTAACAATACAAAAGTCACTAAATTTTTATACTATGAATGGATCAAACTTCATTCTTGACACGAGAGGTTTTTAAAAGATTGCTAAATAAATATATTTAAATTTAATTTTATTTAATTTAATCTCTAGGAAAGTTATGAAAAATAAAATAAAAGATAATTTTCATCACGCTTCCTCCTAAAGTTCCGAGCTCCCAATTTTTTTGGGGGGATTGCTCCCTCTCACCCTAATGGGTTATCTTGATGATATGCCTAGATTCAACGGTGGATACATATTCAACGGTAGCTACAAATTGTACATCATATCAAATTTGAAACGCATTTGGCGACTCTTTAAGCACACAAATGATTACCCCGAGTGCTTGAATACAACTTCAATAAATTTAACTGTCGCATTAACATCCCATAGCGCAATAAACCAATAACATGCTTGGGACTATTTGTATGTAATATGTTCATAAATATAGGATTTAGGATCTATATTTCTGGGATTTTGGCATCTATGGCCATTTAGATTTTCAAGTATAAGGGATGACGTCCCTCGGTGAGCACATTATCCGGGGAAAAGGAAAGGAAGGAAGCGAAATGGGACCTATAAGCTAGGTACCACCCCGGCATTTGCCTGATGTAAATGAGGAAAACACAGGAAAACCTCATTCAGGATGGCTGGCCTGAAGAAGCTTTTTACATTTACCCGACCAAGTGCCCCACCGGAAATCGAACCCTGGACCTCTCTATTCATAAATATAATGGATTTGATTGTTATAATATAGTCATCTGGCAACCCTTAGCTTATGAGACGATTTTGTATAAATCTTCACGATTATGATATAAATCAGCAGGAAAAATACCGTGGCAAACGACACCGGAAAAACCGCAGGTAATCTTTCTGATCTTTTGGTACTCTTTCTCTCTCTCTCTCTCTCTCTCTGAGTACTTCGTGTCGTTTATAGTTAACTAGTTGTCTTCTGTATACTTGTGATTACAGTCCAAACATTGGCGGTCTAGCTATAGAGCTTGCTATCGATACGGATCGTGTTTTCAATATTTTGTCGTTACATTTGAGGTATTTTCGTTTCTTTATCGCTTAATTGGTTTTCTTTTGTAATATGCAGTGCGTGATTGATTTTATTTCAAGAATAAGACTTGCTATTACGAGAGCTCCAAAACACGCTGGAACTTAAATCCATTGCAGTTGGCGTGTGCATAGATCATCATGCAATATAATCTTGCACGGAATAAAATCTTTACCACTCATTATCTAGCCAGTACTGCGTCACAGTCCCGGTTATGTGTAGGGCATAAAAGGATGTAAAATTTACCAGCAGAGATAGGCAAAAAATGACATGGTTGAGAAAGATGACAAGAATGACGGATATTACGAAGAAACTAAAAATAATCAATGATTATTTCATATGTTTTCCTACGGCGGGAGAGAGAAGCTTTCAATGCACGGAGGGTAAAATTAAAACCAAGGACATACAGATAATTTACGCTAAGCACGATCGTAGATACGAGGACCCAGATAAAAGTTTCCTTTCGGGCCACTCACTAAAATTTTCACTGATTGAAGTGACGATGGGCTTCACTTAGTGCAAAACGAAATAGTGGTCGATACAATTCTTGACGTTTTCGTACAAAGTGGCGTGAGAAATCAAGAAGCACTTGTAGTAACATGGAAGAGAAGTATCCAAGATATTCAGGAGTGAGAAGATTTAGAAACCTTCATCCAGCAGTCGATTGACTCTGTTACCTATTATATACATTGTATTATATATAAAAATAAGTATCAACTTCTGTCTCTCTTATAACAAAAAAATACTGGGTGTGTGTTTCCTCAATTTATATTCTTTAGTAGACTTTTTCTGGATCAAGTTTTCCGTTAAATTTTAGCTTCAATTCACCAGTTTCATATTGAAGTCCAAACAAACATATACAAATTTCAACATTAAATTTTCAGTCCTAATCAGCTACTTTCTCCATTTTCCTCCATAATCACATTTTAAAGACTTTCATCACTTTCTTGCAGTATCCAGTTTTATGTCTTGGAGTTTTAATAAACGACATTTAATGCATGTTCTTAATAAAATTAATTTACTCTGATATGTGTGTTTGTGTCTGTTAAGGATATCTTTGTGTATTGAAAGTAACGTGTTCATGACATTCTGTGACAGTATCTTGACAAGTTAAAGGTCGCACGCAAATTGTTCAGACGCATTGCATGAAATTATCACACGCATTCGCATGTTCTCCTCTATACAAAGCACATGCTACGTGATAAATGCTCCTGCACCTTCAAAACGATAATAATCCACTAGGGCTTGATGCTTGATAATAATCTTACACTTTTTGTTTTGTAGTTTTGTCTCGTGATTTATATGAGATAATGTTAACGGTATTAAGTAACGAGGAATGCTAGCTCATCCACGGATCGAGTTAAATAGATCCCGCGTTTCCCTCTCTTTCAAAAGTAATGAACGAAATACAGAGAAAAATTATTTTGGAATGTATATTATAATGCAATAATTTGTTAAAGGAGTTTAATTTTTTGGAAACTACTTTAGATATTAAGCATGTCTGTCCATGTCTCTAGACCTCATCCGAGACACGGAACCATATATGTCTGTTCGTCGCTAAGACAAAATCGTGTCTGTTCATATGTCCGTCTGTCCGAGAGACAAGAGTCTTAACATCTACTTAGATGGTTACTGTTAATTTTGGCCAGGATGTAAAAGAGTCAAACGTTAGGAATCGAGTTCGATGGTATATGCATAAATCAACCATTTCCGGAATTACTATAGAGCAAAAAGAGTGATACGTAGAGAGATTCGGTTTCCTAAAATGAATTAAGCGTCCCGATAATACACTTTACCTCCCTCCTTAACTGTTTAATTAAAGCAGGAGTAATAGAAATCCAATATTGATCCACACAGAGCACGAAAGATAGGAGATAACGATAAACAGTTTCTTGGAATCGATTTAGCGCTCTAAGAAGAGGCATTATCTCTCTCAAGCCTATAATTAAACCGGAAGTAGCAGAAACCACCACTTCTGGTTTTAACATTGGTCGCTATAGAGTAAAACCGGTAGATAATGAGAAGCAGTTTTATCCACTCCATTAGACTATCCAAGAATATATTCTATCTCCACTAAAATCTCTTTACTGAAGCTGGAAACGGTAGAAATCTACTAACACTTCCGGTTTCAATATTAATACCACTTCCGGTTTCCAGATAAAACAAACTCTTTCACGTAGTGCACACTCGGCTCTGTCACTTATTATTAAGATGCCATCTCTATTTGCATGTTGTGTGTTTCTAATTCATTATATTAATATCTCTATAAGTATGGGGTTAACTCAAAAGTGCATATAAAGTTTCGTCATATATTTATAGCCTACTTAAAATACTGTAGATCTCCGAATTGATAATTGCGTCTATGACCAGAACTATCCTTTTGAGATCTTTCTCGTGGCTGAATGTTTAGCATTGGTACATTCGCATCTGGTTCTCGGTGGGAGTTTGTGTGAGGTATATCTCCTATATTTACGCTGAGATACATAATTTAATGGTCCATGTCTAAGAAAAATCCTTTTTTATTACTTTCGAGTGAAGACAGAAGATAAGAGAATACGGTGATGTGGAAAAGATCTAATTCGAACTTTTTAAATTGATTTACACGTATCATGGTTCCTAGACACTGAAAGAGTAATTTTGCGATGTCCTATCGTCTGTTGATATGTTAGTTTGTCCCGATATCTGTATACTTATTCAGAAGAAGTACACTGCTCCACAAAACTTAAGCAACCCGAGAGAACGTGGTATAAGTGACGTGTGGGGCCCATTCAACACTGGTTAGTGGCATGCACATACACAGAGACACACAGGCAAGTCGAGCACCCACTCTATCGCATAAGCAGCATCGTTGCAAGCGCGATGAACAACTTATGCCATGAGCCGTACACCACAGCCCAGTAGTGTCCGAGGCTCCAAGCATTGAGTTAGTGGTTCTTGTGTGGGGTACACACCTTGCAATGGCTGGTAGACGACATTTGAGTAACTTTGACCGCGGGCAAACAATTGGACGGTGGAATTCGGCCGATCGCAAGTGGAAGTGGCGCAGGAATTCAACGTGAACAAAAGTGTTGTGTCGAGGCTGTGCAATCGCTTTCAAAATGAAGGTGAAGACAGTAGACGTCATGGAGCAGGCCGTCCGGAGAAGACGTCGGCCGTCGAGGACCGATTTCTCACAATTTCTGTCAAACGTAACCGTCAGGCTTCATGCTCTCACCTGGCCAATGAGTTGTTTCAGGCTAGAGGACAACGCGTGAGTCGTGAAACTGTTCGTCGGCGACTCAATAGAGCAGGACTGTATGCAAAAAGGCCTGCGCTGTGTGTGCCATGAAACTGGAGCACAAACGTGCGCGTTACACATGGTGTCAGGAACATGTTGTATGGGGGGAACACCAGTGGGCGCGTGTCATGTTCTCCAATGAGTCGAGTTTCATCCTGTCGTCAGATTCTGATAGGACTTTAGTGTGGAGAGAGCCAGAAGCACGCTATCATCCAAACTTCATTGCTAAACGGCCCTCCTATGGCGGTGGTTCCATTATGATGTGGGGTGGAATTATGCTGGACGGGAAAACGGACCTCCATATTGTGCAACATGGCACTTTGACAGCACAACGGTACCTGAATGAAATTCTCAATACACATGTGTGCAATTTCCGCGGAGCATTTGGCCCAGACTTCCTGTTCATGGATGACAATGCCCACCCACACCGAACACATCGTGTGTCCGAGTATATGGAGAGCGAAGGCATTACGCGTATTGCATGGCCTGCATATTCGCCGGACTTGAATCTCATCGAGCATGTGTGGGATGCTCTTGGGCGGCGAATAGCGCAGCGCAGTTCACCAGCACACACTCTCCCTGACCTGCAAACAGCTCTCCTCGAGGAGTGGCGCCATCTGCCGCAAGACTTGATCAACACTCTGATTTGCAGCGTGGAGGCCAGATGTCGTGCCTGTATAGCTGTTCGTGGTGGTTACATGCCATATTGACTGCCTATGCCCTCGCACAGCCCAGCTTCACCTGTTGACGTATCGTAGTGCTGAACTTTTTGGTCACCCTGTACATCCTAACTGTATTGTTCGTCTTCACTTGTGTTGCATTGTGCATCTGGACCGTCTGTTTGTTCATTATACTTGGTGCATTGAACGTGTCGTTTTATTTTCTGCCACTTTCTTCGAGTTGCTTAAGTTTTGTGGAGCAGTGTACAATTGTAAATATCCGGTGGAAATTTTAAACTTAAATACGATTCTCCATAAGATTGTATTTTTTTACTCTAAGGGTATTCACTGAAAGGTAAAAATTTAAAACGTGATTTTTTTCGAAAATAGTTGTAACTATTTTTTTAAAATCATAAATCACTATTTCATAAACTACCCTGTAATATTGTTTAACTTATCTTCTGAAAAATTCCATTAAGGGTAATTTACTCTTGAAATGAATATAAAATGAAATCTTTAAATTTTACGTCCCACGATTATGCCGGCTAGACTAAAGGAGACGGTGATGATAAGAATGAACAAAATAGTGGAATAACGAAAGTGGGAGGAAACGGGGGAACCTCAAGCAAAAACACACACATAGTGTTTGTCTACCACGATGTTCACTCGACGCCAGCTGGGATCGAATCAAGGAACCCACACACCAGAGGTGAACGATCTACCACTGAGCCACCGTGGCACTAATTTACTCTTAGGATGAGTTATTTTCATTCTACTTTCTTAAAAATGATTCATTCACTTTTATCTATATTTTTAATAAATAAATGTGTCATTATCAACTCTATAATATGGCGAAGTCATTTTTCATGAAAACCCACAAGGGATAGTTGACTATTTGGAGTGAGTTTTACTTTGCGGAAGATTTCCTTAAAATAGTACTTTCGATTTTGTTCATATTTCAAAAATAATTGTTTCATTAACATCAACACATGAAAGAAACGGGTTGCCTACTCTTGAGGGTGGTTTTCTTCGAAACAGTTTTCCGAAATAGTTTATTATAACTTTGTTCATATTTCGCAAATACATAAATGCTTCTGTACCTGCAATATATATATGACACGGAGCTAAAAAGTTAGTGTGGTGACTTGTATCTTTTATTTTATTGTGTTTTTCAAACCAAAGAGAAACTTTTTTGTTATTTAATATAATTGTATGTATAAGTAATAGCAAATAAACTCTATTAAAACAATTTAATATCAACATTCGGTCTTTGTAAACGTTTATAAAATATTGTTAATTAATGTGAAGGCAGTAATGGTAAAGTTTATTTTCGAGTTACTTCTGACTAATAAGCGTTAAAGTAACATATCTTTGGTATACCTATATACTTGTTACTGCTTTCAAATGTACTGAAATACTGAAAAGTCTTTACTAAAGGTTATTTTTTCTCCAGAGAGTGTAAAACACAGTCTCATTCTTACTGTGTTTTAAATTTATGTCTTCTAATAGCCCCGTTATAGAGTCATTTGTCAGTGCTTTAACGGGGAGCTTGGGAGAGATTTTTAACACAACCCAAAGACGTTGTTCGGCTTTCCTAACTTCCACCTCGGTTATTAGATGTTTTGCAAACTTCAACAAAGTTATATACAATCTCAATTTTGCTTTTAGTACATCACAACCAAAGTCTTACATTTTACTACATATTCTTTTTCTTATTTATGTTGTTATTATTGGTATTATTATGTTTTTAGCTACAATAATATGACGAATATTTAAAAAAAAACATTATTTTAGGACATTTTTACTACAGATAATTTGTTTTCTATTACTTAAGGTACTTACGAGTTTATTAACTCAGAAATAAAAGTCAGTCAATGTATTGTGTTTTACATATCCATTCAATTCTTGTAAGCATTGTCAAGAGTATCCAAGAGAATATTGTTATACATCGAAACACTGATCGTCTCAAATGAATCAAACTTTGCTAAAAACATTCATAATCAACAAAATTTGCAAAATATGCCTTGTTTCATTTTCATCCGTATGTTGTAAGTTAACAAATACAAACCTTTATTGAGCAAAGTACAGGCCATCATGTTCAGTGAGCTTCACTCATCTTTGGAACAACATTCAATCTGATGGCGATACCAGGTGGTAGGTTTAGAATTGAAAAATTCGCGGCAGGCAGCATGCATCTGATCATATGAATTGAATTGACGACCACACAAGAAATGTGCGAGAGAGCGAAACAAACTATAATCTGAGGGTGCAATGTCTGGACTATAGGCAGGATGAAGGAAAAACTCAACCCCGTCATGTTCAGCCAGAATGTTGGTCACATTTCGAGACAGATGACTCCGAGCATTGTCAATTTGCAACAATAACCTCTTCCTCCTCGTTAATGCCGAATATTTCTCGTTCAGAATGGCATATATTCGGCGTAATTGTTCAGAATACAGTTCATCTATTACAGCACGACTCTCTGAAACACACTCAAAATGAATTATCCCTTCACTATACCACCAAACACACTGCATGAGCTTTTTCCCAAATCTAACTTGTTTCACATTGGCTAGAGCTTCCTGTCCTTGTTTTACCAACCATTCACGTGTATCAGGGTTTTCAAAAACACCCACTTCGCATCTCCTATCACACTTCTCCTCCAGAAACGAAGATCACGCGGTCTTTTTAAAACAAAAGTCCGGCAAATTGCCACTCTGAGCTGGGCTTGCTCCTCTGTTAGTTTATTGGGACTTTGGCGGGGTTCTTTATTGATGTAATTCATGTCATGCAATCGACGGTTTACCGTCAAGTTGGATGTCCCAACCACTCTTGGTAACTCAGGTATACTCGATTGTGGTTCAATACAGACAGCATCTTGCAGAGAGCTGTTAATGTCCATCGGGGGTCTACCCTTGCATGGCTTGTCCGCGAGTCTTAAATCATCGGAAGTAAATTTTTTGAACGAACGGGAAGATGTCGATCGATCCAGTACTTCTTTGTTCTGTACGCGACAAATTTCCTCCGCTGCAGCTTTTGCAGTTGGTCCTTTTCTCCATGAAAATCATAGCACAACCCGAATTGCAATTTAGTCCTCACTCATGTTGTCCTTTTTAACTTTACGAGAACACGTAGTGCTTTACTTGATGCCACGAATCTGTTCTCTGTGCCTGTCAACAGTTTTCACTGGTGGCACCACCTATCCTCCCAAAGTTGCACCTCATGCAGGTCAGTGTGCTAATGGTGCAGAACTTCTGGGACAGCCTGGTAATTATCTGGACAACATATAAAATAAGCCACGAATCTGAAAATTAATATAATCCCAGGACGCAAAATACAATGTGAAAATAGACGCGAAATTCAAAAACGAAGTCCAAATTTCCTTTGACAGATCAGTATCCGTCCGTTCTAAAGTTAATGATTCATGCCTCACTTGAAATTCCTTAACACATAGGCTACTTTAATACAAAAAATGACAACCTATGTCATTCATCACTGAAGGTTTAGCTCTCCTAAAATAATAATAATAATAATAATAATAATAATAATAATAATAATAATAATAATAATAAGAAGAAGAAGAAGAAGAAGAAGAAAAGGGAAATTTTAACTGCAGATGGCAACGATGAGCTTAGTCCGAGCAGAACCAAAAGATTTTCACTTATAGCTTGAACCACTCTAAATAATATGAAAATTAGCCGGTACTATTTTAGTATAAACAAGATGTTTTCTACAATTTTTTGAAACAAATTGTGTTTTCTACCTCCTCTTCATCCCGCATGAAATTCAGAGGAGGTGAGTGATATTTCAGAAGAAAGTGCATTTCCTAAGGACCAAATGCATATATTCATAAATAAGAGAGCTATGAGCCTGCAAACAACATCAGGTTTGATTATCATTATACTGACCACGCATTGTAAATATGTTTAAAAAAAAGCACTTTACAAAAGGATATATCTGCTGACGAAAAAAGCAATATTCTCTTGAACTGTATTTTAATTGGTCCAGTTTTTGTCATATAATATTGTTAATAGTAGCAACAAATGACCATAATTTTGTTGGTGAATCTGTAAACACTTCTAAATTATTAAGATTTTTTGCGTCTTCTGTTAAATTTTAATCTTGTTGCTTATGACTTGTTTCCAAAGTGTCGTTAAGAGTTAAATTAAGAGCTAAAATTTTACTACAGCAATGTTATTTTCTGCACTACTGTACTCTAAATGCGACAAACATTCCTTTAGAAAACAGCAGTAAACGACATCCCTGTTTTTTCGCTTAATACGATCAACAAAAATGCTCATCATCATAGGTATTCTGCCTTTATTGGCAGGTCACTTGCCGCAGCTGAGAAGCTTCCATGCTCCACGATCCTCCGCTAACCTTTTCGTCTTCGCGTATGATCTTTCTGTTTTAATATCATCCATTAATTGTAGTCTCTTTCGCCCCCTCCCTCTCTTTCCCGCCACCATACCCTCTAGGACGTCCCTTATGATACAATATCTTCTTAGACAATGTCCCAACCAGTTTCTCTTCCTCTTCCTAATAATATCTAAAAGTGTTCTTTTCTCACCCACCCTTTCTAACACTCTCTCATTCGTTTTCCGCTCGACCCAACTAACTCTTTCCATTCTTCTCCACACCCACATTTCGAAGGCTTCCAGTCGATTTTCGTCACCCTTACGCAATTGTCCACGTTTCCGCCCCATACAGCACAACACCCCACACGAAGCATTTTATGAGTCTTTTTCTCAACTCTTTGTTCAAGGTCCCACAAAACAGACTTTTCTTTCTTTTAAAGGCTTCTTTCGCCATTCCTATCCTTGCTTTTATTTCACGTTCGCATTTCATGTCATTACTAAGAACACTACCCAGGTATCGAAAACTATTCACTTGTTCTATTTTCTCCCCTCCTACTTTTATATTTGACACAGATCCCTTCGTTCCAATCACCATGGCTTTTGTCTTTCTAACATTTGTTTTCATCCCATATTCTTCAAAGCCCCTTCTCATTTTCACAAAAATGCTAGCGAACTTTAAATAAGCAGAGATCTATAGATTCCTTTCTAGTTTCTACAGTTTATGTTAATTTACTGTTAGTCTACTTCAGTTTCGATTGCGATACATGTCAGTGTGATGATTCATTATTTAAATTATGAGTCAAATTCTTCCATTCATTACAGAGAATACAATCAGGGCAAACAATTAAAGTTAAAAGGGACAGAGAATTTTCCAGAAATAATTTATCTTTTCAAAAGAAGTATCTACTAAATGAATGACTGACTAATTGATCAACGGCCGGACCAAAATCGCTAAAAGCTAAAAACTTTAAATTTGGCCCGTGCACAGAATTTAGGTACCATTATGGAAGGATTTTTGGAAATTGGACAAGGAACGAAGGTGGATAGGGGTGGTAATTATTATATGAGCGTCTCTGGCGAACATAATGGTAAACGTCACTTCCGGTGAAGTTGAGTTATTTGGTGGAATATGTTGTGATCGAATCACAGAAGAGTATGTAGGTAGTTTAATTTCGGAAATGTAGCTGCAGATATCAAGGAAAACATCTTTGATATGTGTAATTGCATTGAATTACATGGGAATGCTCAACCTTCTTTGTCAGTTCTTTTACTACCACCTATATTTGAAAGTTAGAAAATTTAACGTTCACCCTAACTGCTCATATTAAAATATGTATACCGCAATTTCTGGAGGTTAGAGGCATAAAATTTAGTATATAAACTTCTTATTTAAAATACTTATATATGGTATTTCCAGAGATTTTGATATTTGAACTAGAAGGTAAGAAAAGGAGATCAGAAGGCAAAAAGGGTGGAGATTATTTATATATATATCATAATAATATGTCCATTTCTTGAAAATTTTTAAGGTTTAAAAGTATGAAATTCGTATTTGGATTTCTCATTTAAATTAACTTAGTCACGTATTCAGTGTTTTTTCGATATTTGGAAGAAAATGAATTTCGATTGAATTTGAGGGAAGAAAGCTCAAAAGAATGAAATAAAGAAGAATACTTCGGAAATAATAAATACGATTGTACCGTTCCGTTCAACAGTGAGGCTATATCAGACGGGAATCTACAGCTTAAGATGGGATCGTAGTCACATGAGATCCTGTCGGGAATCGAACCCGATTTTCTCACGTCAAAGGAGCGTATGCTATCTATATAGCCATGAGGGAACTCTGGAAAGAAAATAGGGAGGAATTACAATTACTATAACAAGATATCCATAGTTCTCAATCTTTTAAAGTTGGAGACATGCAATTTGGTATTTAGAGTTTCTATTTAAAATAATTAAACAGATTTCAGTGTTTTTAGATATTTGATCTAGTAGAAGGTAGAAAATGGGTGGAGATGTTTCACTAAGGTATCCATAGTAGGCAAGGCATTGAGTTGAAATAAGTTCTCTATCAAAGGTACAAAAGGAAGAACACCTAATATTGCCTGCAGTCACAAATAGGGTCATTTTCTATAAGTCTATATTTTCATATAATACTAGCTGGAATGTTCGTTCTTCGCTCGGAAAGAATAGGTTTATTCATTTTATTGTAAATAATGAAAACCTGGCTCGAGCCAAGTGGTAATTGTGTTCCGAAAGTCTTTTCACGTTTTAACTACACAAAAAATGTCGAAAATATTATAAAATTATACTTCTCCTTCCTTTTTAGATGGCGAAGTTCTTGAAAATGCAGGAGGAAGTAATCATTCATTTTTAATAAGAATATATACCAAGTTTTATCTTCATAACATGAGAAGTTCTTTAATTAAGTCTTATAGAACTTCTTTGTTTGTTAGGCCGTCCGTCCATCTGTCGACAGGTATCAGAGAGAAAAGGGCAAGAGATATGGAGATGTGATTTATTGCAATCCATTCATCGTCCCAAGGATAGATCCATCTCCTCTACTAAACCCCTATTCAAACCAAAGTGGTTCAAATTGGTCATTTTTTGGTTTCAACGTTTATCGCCATAGAAACGAAAATGGTACCCAATAGTGAGATGCAGTTGTTTGCAATCGATTCAGCTTTCCAAGTTTAAGCTAGAATAGGTTTAAATTAATGATATCCGTTTTCAACCTTTATCACCATAGAAAAAAACAGTAAGGCATAGCAAGTACGTGAATGTCTTTTTGATATGGATTCAGTTTCTTAGAAGGAGGTTCTATCTTTGTTCTTATTAATCTATTAAACCAGTGGTTATAGATGTACTACTTCAAGTTCGAGTATTGATTTCCGAGTAGTTTGGAAGTTTACCGTAGTTTCACATTGTAAAACGAAACTCACTCATTATTATTATTATTATTATTATTATTATTATTATTATTAGTAGTAGTAGTAGTAGTAGTAGTAGTAGTAGTAGTAGTAGTAGTAGTAGTAGTAGTAGTAGTAGTAGTAGTAGTAGGAGGAGGAGGAGGAGGAGGAGGAGGAGGAGGAGGAGGAGTAATATAGTGAAACCTCCCTTAACGAACACTTCTATAATATGGAAACTTTTTTTTTTGTCGCGGCAAAAATATATGTTCCGTTATGGAACAAAACCCTCCCTTTTACGGACACTCTCAGGTACGGACGCGAACAGTCCTTTTCCCCCAGATGTTTCAATAACCTCTTCATAACGGACAGGAATTTTTCTCGGTTCTGCGATATATTATTTCTCACAAGCGTATCTATCATGAGTCTAGACCTGGTGAACTTTCAAATAGAACACGTTCAAGCTGAACTCGAAATTCTTCTTTTTTTTCTGCCCGAAATAAACTGCTTTCTGGTGGAAATCCTAGAAAGCCTAGATACCCGATAACACTCATGCAGGTTCAGTGGTATCTTCAAGAATTCTATGCGAACTATCTTCGCTTCCCTAACAAATTTAGTCTTTTTGCCTCTGGGCCTTGCATGTTTCCTGACAATTTCATAGATGACAAAAACATTGTTTTTCAATAACATTTTCAACGATCAATGTTTCCTTTCTTATTGGAAAAGTAACATTTTTCTTTTACTTATGATACTGGAACAAGTCTGGGCTGGAGTTTTCCCGGCTTCTTTTTTCATGTTCTCTAAGAGGATATTCTTTGTGATTGGGGCTGGGTCACTAAACATATGCACTTCCATATGCCTTATCATCCATTCCGCCAACGAAGACAACGCGTCAATACACAAACGCGCACACACACATGTTTCTTCTACAGCCGTACTGAGGATTCTCAGAGGACAGTTGCTAATGAGTTTTAGTACTCTTGTAGAGGAAAAAGTATGTCTTTTTTGCTAAACAAAAAAGTTTAGCCGATTAGTTGGTTCCTAACGCATATTTTGAGAAGGTTCTGATAATTTAAAATAAATTAGAAACGTTTACAGAGTGATGCCATGTACTTAAGAAAATTACATACATGCATTATCTTTTGCAGTACCAGTATATGAATATATTAACACATCCCCCAGCAATAATATTATTTAACAGAAATGAATTTCTCCTTCATCTCTCCTAGTAATTCAAACACGTACTAAATAGAGTATTTCTATATTGAATTTGACGTACTTACGTTCATACACAATGTATTTACTCTATATTACAGCACACAGTTGTGAGAAATTAAATTTCTGTAATCTCTCCGCAACAGACACCTCTCAATAACAGACAAAAATTCATGTCCCATTGGTGTCCGTAATTCAGAGGTTTCACTGTATTATATTTCTTCATCTCTTTCTTTTCCTTATAAGTTTTTACGGATTTACTTTCGTAATCTCACCGTAATCTAAGAAAACTGTCTGCTAATTGGGTAAAGAAATGAACACCATAAAAATAGAGTGAATGGTTGGTAAATATATATTTTGTCCTGCTTATGCAACCCACATAACATATAGTTGTTGATGGTAGCATAAAATACAGTTATTTGCCATTTTGTATAATATCGTATTTCGTCATTAGTTATACATTATGAGCGTTTATAACTGTAATCTTCTGCTTGTCACTTAGTCACTTACCCTCACACAAGAACTTCCCTATATTCTACATGTTTCCTCCCATTTCTCTCTAATTTTATACCAATACCTTCTACCATATTCTTTTGAATACAATTTGTTCTCAAACAATATCCTAAGCATTTTGAAAATGAAATTAATTTCCAATTCCAATTAAATTATTTCCGATCTGATTTTCCCAATTTTTTGATTCGTTATCTCATTCCTAACGACTTCTCTATTTATAAGTCAGATTTTCTTCTATTTAAAAAAATTGTTTTTCAATTTCTTCCATTGTGTATACATAGTCGGAGCATACGGTATGATTGCAAATAACATGCTATGTGTCTTCTTTTCCTTAAATTCAACCATCATAAGACTAACATCTACAAAGCTACATCTATTACCTACTATTTCAATTATTGTCCCAAAATTGTTCACATATCTTCATGTCTTATGTTTTTCATTGCCCGAGTAGAAAAATTCTTCTGTCCTATTGTATTTTTCCAGTACTTTTCTATCTAACGTCATATATTCCTACTAAATCCAAATTATTCTACTTCATATTTTCTTTCAAGTTTTCGATTTTCTCTGCAATACGGTATCTACGTTGTATGACATACTATACGGTAATTAACTTAGTTACTATAATCTCGCAGTAGAACTTATAAGATTATTCTGTTATTACGTCCATTCATCCGTTACTACGAACGATAACCCTTGTATGAAAGTGAGCTTTTGAATTCTATCTCTGAGATAGATAACTAGGGCGACTATCTAAACTGAGCTCGTAAATGAAGTCAATTTGTTAACACCTTAGTGGATAATGGTGACTGTAACACTAACTACAGTATCTAATCACATATTCCATATATGTAAGAGAAATTTTCAATTCGCTTTTCTTGCAGTATATCGCTAGTGTGATTATAACAGCCTGGTTTGATAGCTAAGTCAATCCGTTAATATCTTAATACGTAACGGTGATTTTAACGTTGGTTATTTATATCCCATATTCCATATATTTATGTTTCGTGTGATCCTCTTTACTGTCTTTATCAGAGTTTATTTTCATTCAATTTTTAACGTTGCAGTGCTTTCGTTTTCGAAAAGAATCCTTTTAAAATAGCACAGTAGGAAAAGGTAAGCTAGTCAGATGCCAATGTTGGCTCTACGGGGTTGTAATTGGCCGATTTACCGACCATTTGCCAACAAGCTCAATTACCAACATAACACCTATAAGTCAATTTTTAATGTTGCAGTGCTTTAGTTATCAAAATGAACTGACGATTGTAACATTTGGTGGAATGAAAATATGGGAGGAAACGTGAGTACCCGAAAAACAAACGCACACTATATTGTCCACCACAAACTTACTTGGGCGGGATTCGGACCAGGGACCCCACATACCAGAGGTAAGCATTCTACCACTGAGCTACCGTGCTCCCAATTACCAACATAGCTCCTACAAACGATTTAACATTCCGGTTGCATGTGCGAGGTTAAAGCTGTTGGATAAATTATGTGAAATTGTTGTTCAGCCAACATACACTGTAAACTACGTTGCGTCAATATAGTACTTTTGAACTGTACTTTTGCATTTATAAACACAGGGCTACCAGGTTTCTTCTAGGATAGTGTCAGTTGAATAGCAACACAGAATCATTGTCTTTTAATACTTCTTACCCCGGTATTATGTTATTTCGTCCATGTATCATTGAGCAATAACAACTGACACACATTAACAGAAATGTGTTCTTTTATTTCAACAATATTCCTTCCATTACGACCTATTCTCTATTATATCTGATAAAGTAGCTATAGATTACGAATCTGTCTATAGCTTGTTTATTTATTTTGTCTTATTCGTGGCACCTCCTAATGATTTCTGTATTGATTTCGACTGAATAAATTCTTGGAAAAATGTTCGCAAGATAGGGGAAAGTAGAACTGCACAAAGACTCATACATGATAAAGAAATGTAGAAATAATTTATTGAAGACCTGACTTTACAAATTAATATACAGAAATATCCCGATTAACATGGCTCTTGTTGGCATGAAACCAACCGCGCATTGATCAAATCCACGATATTCGGGATAAAATAAAGCATGTAAAATGAATTATCATTACCAAGGATTTTTCAAACGTATGAATTAAATATAGAGGTAAAACCGAAATGTGTTAAGCAAAAAATTCAAGTGGTTTAAAAAACACGACTATTGTTTAATCTTAATTTATATATCAGAAGTAAATAGTACATACAATTGCCCTCCATGCTGGCATAGTGTCTAGCGTGGGTCCCTTTGCGTGCGGAGTCTCGGGTTTGGTTCTCAGTAGGAGAACATTGAACTCACTACGGGGATTCGGATTCCACTTTAAACCGTAGGTCCACATCTTATACAGTCTCGGTGCTGAAAGACGTGCTAAAGTCCAATACAGTCATCCAACATAGATACAATATTCCTGGATAAAGAAAACTGGAGTAGGATTATCAGGTGGATTTCCTATTCTTTCTCTACTAACAAAACTAGGGAGCAATGGATAAAATTTTCAATTTCCGTTTGAATTTCTAATTTAACCAATATTCTGAATAAAAACCAAACGTTACCCGGTGAGCGGACATTCAAACCCATAATTCTGGTTGCGTATGTAATGGGCTACACTTTGCATCCGCGATAATTCGGATTTAGGACGCAATAATTGGAATTTTTATATCAAATTATGACCCGTGATAAATCAATATTCGCAATAACCTCTTGATTACAGTATTTGGAAATTTTTATGACTACAAAAATACTCACCTACATAATTAAATAATCTGTCATTCCTGGAGAGATTATATTTTGCAAGTTATGAAGCTTCTCTGAACTATGCCTATAAATCTTCTTCTATCCACAGACATTTTAAAAGTAAATAATTTATTTATTTACAGCGTGGTAAGTAATGGCTTTGATTTACTTTATGATACTTCCACAAACTGCATTTATTTTTATTTCCATTTGAAATTTACCTTTCATTGCATCTCTAAAAGTATATCTTCTCAATGTCTTAACTGATATTTTCTTCTTGAAAAGCCGTATATTTTACAGCTTCCCATCTTTAGTTTTTTCTTTAAAAAACACTTTTCCGACCTCATAGCTAAGTTTCTATGTTTTCTTTATATTCTACTATCCACGGCTTTTACTATGTATTCATAGCAATTACAAAGGTATGATTTGTTGAAAGCTGTCCTCCACTCACTTCGGCACATTTTTTTTTTTTTTTTTTGACTCAATCCAAATACTATCCTAAACTTTGCTTCAAATTCCATAATAACAATAAAAAAGTTGAATTTGAAGCATTACCGCTACTACAAATAAACAATTTGTAAATACTCTTTTTTATTTTTTATTTTTTATTTTTTATTTTTTATTTTTATTTATTTATTTATTTATTTATTTATTTTTGCTGAGCGTGATTCTGATCCGACCCCCACTTCTAGGATATTTTCATAGCACACTTTTTGTAATTATGGAATCTCATTTTTGGAACATTAAATTCGAGTGTTTATTTTTTAAATATCTGGAAATGTTTAGAGTCAACTACTAAGCCCAGATAGAAAATAACCCTTATTTTAAAGCTTTGGGTGGAACGGCACATACTTTATAACTATTGAAATCGAAGAGCACAGTTTGAAGTGGGTATTGAAACAAATTGTGTCAAAGTAGGAGGATCAGCTTCACGCTAGTCAAGACCAGGGCCGGATCCAGTGGGGCAATCGAGGCGATTGCCCCCCAGGAGAGGAAGCTTTCTTATTTTATATATAAATAAAACCCATCCCAGAGTTTGGAGCTCTTAAAAGTAGCTCTAAGTAGCAGTATTACAACCCACCGCCCCTCCCCCCAGAAGCCCGTCCTGGATCCGTCCCTGGATAGGTTATTTCCCAAACTCCGCGTTGAAGGAATCATAGATTCATTTTTCAAAATAAAAATAATGTTTTATTTATTTCTTTGTACCTAGGTACTATTCTTTTCTGATGCAAATACATCAAATATAATGTAAATCTTAATCAGCCATTTCTGGAATGGTCTAATGTTTTTTTTTTTTTTTTTTTTTTTTTTTTTTTTAGGGGGCGCGGTGGCTCAGTGGTAGAGCGTTCACCTCTGGTGCTTGGGGTCCCGGGTTCGATCCCAGCCCCCGCCAAGTGAACAAGTGAACTTTGGGTGGACAAACACCGTGTGAGTGGGTTTTCTTTTCATATTCATTTTCTCTAATGTTCATTTCATTTTTTCTAATGTGTTTTTCGTACATGGGTTGTTTCGTAATTTTGAATCGATCAAGAATTCCCAAGCTTTCACTTTTATGCTTGCATCCAGACAGACTAATTTAATAAAGAATTTTTTCTGGCAAATTTTCAATTGCAATGTTTTGCCTAAAATTATATACAACACTCTAGTGTAAAATATTTTAAGATTATATCCTTCTTTGTAGTATAGTTCACTGAATTCTCCAATCTTCAAACTATATATATATATATATATATATATATATATATATATATATATATATATATATATATTCAATTTGGTTGTTATTGCCTCACACAACAGGAAAGAAAATATTATTTTCTTTTTAAAAAAACACTATTCATACAAAAGTAAGAATATAAGTTAGTGCTGAGGTGGACTGTTGCAATACCTTCGTCGGAAGATAACAAGAAATATATTTCATATCTCATATAGAACAACGGTTGAAAATCGATAAAGAAAACCCATCTGGAGTCATGTGACTGGAGGCACGTTGTTTCTTGTCCTTTATCTCTCTTCCTATCTCTTTTTTTTGCCTCTATGCAGTTGTGTTATATATGACCTAAAGAAGCATTGAGCTATGGTCTTGACGTAGGGAAAGGTTATGCAAGTAAAAATATTGATTTTTCTTTTTGTGTTTCTCTCTCTCTCTTTTCCCCGCCCCGTCACAAGATTTCTCTTTTTGTTTTGGTTTAAATTGATTTACCTGCATATCCATACCAAGATGTCGCATCGTGTACTCGATAACTCTACAGAGTGAAATTGAGAAAGAACGATTTGATTCGTTCAAGAATAATTCAATAAACAAATTTATGTCCGAGTACAAAGGTTTACTAGTGTTACAAGTAGCTCTTGTGATTTGTATTAAAGGGGAATTACTTGTAGAACACAGTATGTTTTAACGGTTTTAGTCGGATTTTTTCTTCATAAATAAATGGTTTTAAATAAACTTAGTGTTTCATAAAATGTACTTTCTAAAGTAAGATTGTGTCTCGATAACGACTTGATTCGTTCGAGCACAATTCAATACAAATTTATATCCGAGTACAAAGGTTTACTAGTGTTACAACTAGCACTTGCTATTTGTAGTAAAGGGAACTTAAATTATTTGCAAAACACAGAATGTTTTAACGGTTTTATATTGATTTTACTAATAGTATGAATATTTTTCTTTATAAATAAATGGTTTTAAATAAGTTTAATGTTTCATAAAATATACTTTCCAACGTAATATTGTCTCTCGATAACTCTTCGGAGTGAAATTGAGAAGGAACAACTTGATTCGTTCAAGAATAATTCAATAAACAAATTTATATCCGGGTACAAAGATTTACTAGTGTTACAAGTGTATCTTGCAATTTGTGTTAAAGGGAACTTAAATTACGTGTAGAATACAGTATGTTTTAACGGTTTTATATTAAATTTACTAATAGTCGCATTTTTCTTTATAAATAAGTGGTTTTAAATAAACTCAATGTTTCATAAAATGTACTTTGTTACGTAAAGATTGTGTATATAAAGAATGCCGCAAATGATAATATTGCTATATCGTAAAAATGAAGAAAAATATTATTTAAGCTACAATCAATTCTCAAACAATAAGTAAGTTATGTTTAGAGTGGATTGGTGTTTAGTGTCCTTTCAAGGCCAAGGCTATATAAGAGAAGACCTAGAGCTTAATAAGATCTGAACCACGTGAACTCCCACCAGATATCGAAGCAGAGTTTTCCACGCCAAAATCGAGTACACTATCCATATACGTAGGTAAAAGAAGCTCGTGATTACCGTTGACAAACGACATTAATGCTTAAACACTGCTTAATTTACAAATATTTTACTATTCATATTATCTACTACAGTCCAAACGTGAATACAACCACTTTTTGTTTCTTCTTGAGATTTCTCGGAGAATTATGGTGTTCGAAAACTTTCCCATAGATTAGTGTTGATTTCTACTACCTGACGTAAAATGATAAAAAAGGACTTCACACGTTGATCAATGCTTATGGTATAGATTATTTCAGAGCAAGATGGCAATGAGATACTGGTTTTTGAAAATTGCTCGATCAGAAATGATTCACATATTAGGATCAGCGGCTAATCCTTTGTGATAGAAATATTATATTACGAGACGGCTTGAGCAATATTCAGCTAATTTTGAAGCAAGATGGTTATGATAGATCTTGTACTGCAGCAACAGTGGTCGAAAACTCAATACTTAGCATATCATTTCTGATCGTCTCATATACTTGGAAGATTATTATTCCTGATCATTCCATATGTGACAGATTAAGCATTTTATTACTGATTGGTCTAGTCTGAAACAACTTGAAATACATTGAACAAACTTTCTCAAAGATAGTCTCAGCTCAATTTTGTGTCCCAAAATGCGTTAATCTTGTATTTAAACGTCATATATGTTTAAATTAATTTATTTATTTTCAGAAAGTAGATAGAATAAATCCCATAATTAAACTGCCTTTATAGCTTGGCCATCTGTTAGTTATTAGTGGAATTGTATAAATTTTGCCATGTAAACAATATGTCGAAGTTAGATACATATTCAGTGTAATTACTACCAATCATAGAAACTATTCTAATTAATATGCCTATCACTGAATGACTCCTTGATTAGAGTTCAGCACGCACACACACATAAATTAAAAAGTTGTCACAATAATTATTTTCAAGATATTTAGACTGAGAATCGAAGACATAAAAGTTGCATATATGGTAGAAACTCCTATTTCGCAATACTAACTTGCTGTCAACTGTTATGCAGCTCGCATAGCAGTGCCCGGAAACACCACTTAGAACTATGGCTCGTGTCCTTCTCCTTTAATTATCATCCCACGGAGAAGTCTTGCAAATGACTGTTAAAGTTAACTATGAGTAGTGTGCGTATCAAGTTTCAACACAGATGATAACTGGTATGTCGAGTTCATTGTCTACCGTTCATTGTCTGCATGAAAACCAATTCATGCAGTAGATTGTATTATGAACAGTGAATAGTAACAAATTGAAACAGGTATTCTGTTGAATCCAAATCAGAAACTAAAATCGAAAAAAAGCCTTTTGAATTCACTCTGTTCGATATTGTGTTTTAATGAATGAGTTTCTGCCAGAAGTTGATATATGCGCTGACTTCAGTTATACTCTAGCATTCGGCAGTAGGTTTGTTAGGTTGTCACGAAGACTGGAGGTATATATATTTGACTGGAGGTGTTTAATAATAGAACAAAACTCTTGTCAGTGGTGTTCAATACTAAAACAAAACTAAATTAGCGCTACCGAAGTAACGATCAAAATTTGTTTCATAATATTTTTCCATTCCACTTCTGTGATTGTTATTATCAATGAGATACCAGTAATGAAAACTATATTCTTTAACATTGTTTCTGGTTAAAGAATACTGGTCCCTGCCATCCTACCTCGTAGTACTCCAAACATAAGTACTGAAACTTTTCAAAAACTTTGTAGTTGATGTTTACGGAATTATGTAATGGGAGCCAAAGGTTAATTAGTGACATAGTCAGCTTCACCAAAATTTTTAACAATCAGCAAATTCCATGTGTAAGGCTAATAGACTGTATTATTGTACTTTTGTATTGTACTAAGTAAGATATTCGAGCTCTTTAAATGAAGATTGTACAATAGTCTAGCTAGTGCTATAATGCAAATAATGTAAGTAATCAGATCACTACCGTACAGCCATAGGTTGTTACTCCCTAAGTAGAACCGTGCCATCAAATTTGGGTAGGGTGACAAACCAGACTGTTGTAAAAGTCCGTAAAATGGGTTTGTCCAAAAAAAGTACTTTTCTTTCCAAGGAACGTCTTTGCCGTCATCGAGCTGAGTAGTGTGTGTACGATTTAAACTTGATTGAAAGAACTTTCCAAATTATTCAAAAAACAAGAAGATAAAGTAGCCACTGAAGGTGTTCCCACCACACTCAGCTTCGTTATTTCTTCAATTGTTTAAGAGTCGACCTCAATGACAAATTTGCATTTAGGAAGCTTACGAGACAATATAAACTATATTCCTGTAAGCAAACAGTTAAGTCATACTCATACTATCTGGTTGACTGCGTACTTTTTATTTGTGTGACCTAAGCATATTGCAACAACTACGAACCCCAGAATTTTCTTCTGTTTGATAGGAAAATACTTCCCTACACAAATCAAATTGAATCTTATCATAAAGATGGCGACTTTAAAACTGAAGAATAAAGAGATGTATTCAATAGTTGAGTAATTATAAGTACAGAGGGAAAACTTAAATATTAAAAAAAAAGTAAATCATAGTTCTAAACGTTCACATTTCAGATATGATCAGATATATCTCTATGGATATGATACACAAGATTTTGTTTAAGTTTTTCTTATAATATTTCTTGTTAATATTTATATAAACTATGTACGTATATTATTATATAAAAGATTCAAAGTCCCAGCCCATGCTACTATAGATTAAAACATGCAACACATAACCATAGGATAAGAGAAGATTTTTGACATTTGTTTTTAAGGAGAATACAAAGAGTGTTAATATATTTTTCCAAGAATTGAGGATCTCACGAATCTCTGAAACTAGAGAGATGATACTTGGCACAAAAAATCGTCATTAAAAGTAAATGAATACTTATTAAGCATTTTCAAAAATTCTGTTCCTAAAATAGAGCAAGGAATAAATTCAATAATATTCAAATTTCCAATTCGTTTTCTAATGCAGAAAATGCACAATGTGCAATAATGTCTTCAAAGGATGCCCTGGAGAAAATTCTCTCCTTCCCTCGATCATGCTCAACGAAGATTACGAGTATATTCAAAGTGCTACTTTCACTCCCTCTGTATTGAAATTTCCCCCCGGAGGGGGGGGAATCTTCTGATATCACTGCCGTCTTCTAATGAGACTATTCCTTTAAGTTAGAGGTGTGAAATTTGGTATATAAAGTCTTAATTAAAACATAAGGGAATATATGTGTTTCAGTGAGTTCGAAAATTTTCTCTCCTAAAACGGTAAAAAAGGGGTAATTTACGCAGTATTCAAGTTCCTAGTTTTGTACTCATTAAGACTAATTTTTGAAAGAATAGGCATTCCATCATTTACTAAATACAAGAATTAAGGATTACACATTTAATTACTGACATAGAATAAGTTAATATAAAGGAAACAGTGAGGTTAATATAAAGGAGGTCATCCAAATATAGAAAAATATAGGGTAGTTGCCCTTTGGAGGCCTCTGAATTCATTTTCATAAAGTAGGTAACATTACTGTCTTTAGCAGTAACAATCAGTTTGGGAAACGGACTTTTCAACTCTTTTTCTCTAACACTCTAAAGCAGTGACGACGCCAGCTTTAATTTCTAGGGGACCAAATGTAGGAACAAATAAAATTTGGAGGGCAGCTATTTTATTTTTAATCCGAAAAGAATATTTAATATTACTTGATCTATGTTACAATACAACATGTCTAGGGGCAGTTAGAGGAGGGCAAACGTAGTAATCAGTGGCGGTTGCCCCTAGTCCCCTTCACTTTCATTATCTTTAAATTAATCGTTAGTAATATAATAAACTATGAATTTACATTACAAAAGAAACTATATTCAGATCAATTTCACACTATTGGTTTGTTTCACACTCTTGACCTGTTATGCCAGTGCAAAATTTCCATCTACTATCATTTTGTTGCAATGGTTCTAGAGGGAGGCAACTGACTGAGAATACTCACATTTTATTCCTTTGTTTAAAGTACGTTGCGTCTTTTCTTTTTTAAATCAGACCTAATAAATATTCTTCAAAAATGATTAGCATTGTAGGATTAATGAAAATGAGAGTATGTGTAACATTGTGTGCAATTGCTTAAATAAAGAGGGGAATGTTGAGATTTTCTTCATATTTCTCTTGTTGTTCTTTATGTTATACTGCATTATATGTAATAGTAGGTGGTTTAAAATGATTAGTAGGCTGTTATGCACCGTGAAGACGGTGATGGTGAGACAAATGACAATGGTGGAATGACAAAAGAGTGAGGGAACGGAAGAACCTCGAGAAAACCCACGCACACAGTGTTTGTTCACTACAAAGCCTACTTAGCGAGAACTGAGATCGAACTAGGAACTTCACGCACCACAGGTGAGCGCTTTACCACTAAGACACCGCGGCCCTAGTAGCAGATATTACAGTTGAGACTATATTTGTGGTAGACAACAAGTATACATACTACAGAAGTAACATATTTATTGAATTCAAAAACACATGTAACCATCAAGTAAACTACACTGGTGGTTTACTGCTCCAAGATATTTCTGTATCTTTTAAGCTTTCCGAATAGTAGATAATGAAATGAGATATCAGTTGTCTTAGACCGTTTGCGATTGTTTCAAGCGTTCACTTCCAATTAAATATACAATTTTAATAAATATAGTAGCTAACATTTGTTTGCATGATTCTCAGTATGACATTTCTTAATCAAGATACCATGTTTTGAATATTTCATGTTTTCAGAAATATAATTTCATGTTTATTCGTTCAATAATACGTGGTTTTTGAACATTTTATACAAAAAGAATTAACAAAACATTTTTGGGGGGCTCAGCGATACCTTTTATAGTCTAAACGACAAGTTTTACCAGTCGATTAAACTTTGACGATCCCTCTCAAGACAGATATATAGTCTATCTTCTCTATGATTCTCAGCGGCGCAGATCTGTCTTCAATATTGAGGGGGACGGGTAAGACGGGACGTTCCCATATATAAGTGATGTTCGAAATATTTATAAAGTTGAAACACAATGCTGTGTAGGATCAGGGAAGCAGGGTTGTCTTCAACATTGGGAGGGAGCAGTTGGCGTGGGACAATGAAAACTTAACCCACGACCCACTGGCCCACCACCCATCGTGACGCACTACCCACCACGCACCGTGACTCACTCTGACCCACCACCTACCATGAAACACTCACACTCACTGTGACCTACTCTGGCCCACCAAAATCCATTGTCATCAACTCTGACACATGATCCACGCCCTCCTCTACTCTCACTAAAGAGTTTACACTTGTAATAAAACAAGACTGTGAAATTATCACTAATCGGAGTTTGAATTTCTACGGTCAATCGCTCAAGCACCACTCTGTTACAATAACGGTGGATCTGACCTTTACGATATAAAATGGTAAAGTGTTTGTCATGGACCAAATTACAATTAAATTATCATAGTATAATTATTTCCTTGTTAAGTTAATTACAAATATCAATATCCAAAAGTGCCTGAAGTTCTATTTTCACTTAGATATACTCATCTCAGGTAAGTAGACAGAAACAAATGGAAAAGGAAGGGAAATGGAGGCCTTAAAATTAAAATGTAAACAGATTCACCAGAATTCAGAAGATACGGTCTACAATGCAGTGAGCAGAGTCGATCGGTAAGTCAGAGTGAGTCGGTGGGTCGCAGTGGGTCATGGTGGGTGCTGGGTCACAGTGAGTCACGGTGGGTCGCAGTGGGTCACATGCTGTTGACCCACGACCCACTGACCCACTCAGAAAACTTGACCCACTGACCCATTCCATTTCTGGTGAGCGGATTTTAGGTTTATTCTGCGGGGGCAGGATATGAGACTCATATTATGGTAGATTAATCTGATTTCTGAGGTGAACCTGTTGTATATTATATATCAGGCCATTGGTTGAAGTAGTGGTACATATCAGTATAACAAATCGATGCCGTGAAGACATTCTGAAATCGATGCCGTGAATAGATATTTATAATTGGTATGTTTCTACTTAGGCATCCACAATGATCTTCATTCACAATGTAGATAAAAATCACATTTCAAATCGGATTATTGGGGATAGTCCCCTCAGTTCCAACATTGGAGAGACATGTTCCCCTCATCCCCCGGGATTTGCGACAGTGATGATTCTGCCGCGTTTCTACTCTGATAAACCTTGTAGTTATCTTTCAGTGCATTGTTTGACACACATAGATGTAAGCAATAAGCAAGAGATAACTTTATATTTAGTGAAAATACAATGAGAGGAAAGACAATCTCGTTTGTCACAATTGCATTAGTAGTCTCACACATACTTCCCATGTTTAAGACAACCTTTCATCTCCGGGTCGTATTGAGTCACCGGGTTACTCTGAGCATGGGTCTATCTGAGTCACTCTGGGTCATGAGTATGTCCGGATCAGACCGGGTCATAGGTCTGTCCGGTCAGACAGGATCACTCCGGGTCATGGGTTTGTACGGGTCACCGAGTCATGGATCTGACTCCCTTTGGGCCATGGGTCATGAAGTTCGTGGCTGATTTCATCATTGATAGGAGGTCATCGCTCTTAAAGTAATTATCCGTGGGATCCAATAAGACTACAGGATTCTGAAAAATAAATATCCCTATGTCTAACTTCTCGGTTCTAGGAGTTCCTCATTTCGTTTTGACGACAGAGCTCAAAAATTATATGAATTTTTTGAACGATTTTAAACATTTTACACACTGTGCCATTATCTTGTCCCTTATATTTGATAATGAATGAGTGATTACTTTATGGCGTGTCAGTTGAAGAGTTATTGCGTGTCACAGTTTCTGTCACGCATTTGATGGAAAATTTATGTATTTCATTCGGTCTCATTCATTTTCAATGCGTGTTAATACCAATCACGCTAAAGAGAATAATTCACTATATAAGTAATCGAAAATGCATAGTTCATTTATTTACACGAAAAAATGGTTGAATAATATTGTGATGCTATGCATTATAGAAACGAGGAAGAATGCCGATCCTGGGAGACCCGAGGATCCCTAGGCTCCCAATTTTGCTTGCCCCCAATAGGGGAGTCAAAATATTGTGTCGATGTTGTATTATCTAATTTTACAGTACATGTCTGGCCCCGCGTAGCGTAATCGCTAACGCTCTCGCCTTTGATGCGAGCGGACCCGGCTTCGATTCCCGGTGAGAATATACTCGGTCAAAAATATACAACAGCTTTTCCAGGACGGTCATCCTGATAGGATTTTCCTGGGATTTGATTATTCACATTAAGCAAATGTCATAGATGCTAATAATTCCCAGAAATATGTATAAACAAAAAATAAAAATACGGTATATGGTAATTTGAATGCATATAATAACCAAAGCTATATGTGACTAACTTATTAAGGATGAATTAATGAGACTACTTGCGCCATTGTCTTAAAGCACACATTTCCTTGATAGACGCATGTGTCGATTCCAGAATCCCGTGTATGAAGCCGAAAAAGACAATTTACTCCAATGGAAATGGAAGAAAATGAAATGAAATCTTTAAGTTTTACGTCCCACGGTTATGCCGGTTAGGCTAAAGGAGACGGTGATGATGAGAGATGAGTGAAATGGTGAAATGAAGAAAGTCGGAGGAAACGGGAGAGCTCCGAGAAAACCCACGAGCACGGTGTTTGTCCACCACAAAGTTCACACGGCGCGAGCTGGGATCGAACCAGGGACCCCAAGCACCGGAGGTGAACGCTCTACCACTGAGCCACCGCGCCCCCCCCTATGGAAATGGAGACATGAGTGTCTGTCGCTCAAAGATAATTTATCACGAGCAGTGCCGATTTACGTATAAGCTAAACAAGCTATAGCTTGGGGCTCCACTCCCTTGGGGGCCCAAAAAAATTTAAAGAAAAAACTTATTGTAATGTAACTTCCAAATGACAAGAAAAGCTAATAATATAAAACGAACATAGTGTTTTGTATTATTATGTACTAAGGTTTTATGAAGCAAGTAATAGGGCTCTATTTCTCAGCCCCGCTTGTAATGAGGCCCCTGTTACCCAGCCCCGCTTACAATGGAGCCCCATTCACCAGCCCTGCTTGTAATGGGCCCTTGTTTCCACTTAGATATCCACTAGGTTCATAAATTAGCACATAGCATATATTCAAACCTAATAAACGACGACATTTTGTCGCTGAAGGAGAAAACTTGACGTATAAAGGGTCCCTTTCAATAGCTTAGGAGTCCATTAAACCTAAATCCGATACTGCTCATGAGAGCAAAATAATTAATACTATCCTATCATGGAACACTAGTTCATGACGACGTATAAGAAATGATGTTCAAATATAGTGAACAAATAATCTTTAATCTTTCATGCGGAATACGTGTATTCGTAAATGTGTAAGGAAGAAAATTATGTGAACAAGGAGTGACTTGGATTCGAGAATTTATTCTCAAAAAATAGAATGTGAATTAATTATGTACGCACCCTCGTTGATTGTTGTTAGTCAACCATGGCAGGTAACCAGGAGCGGATTAAGGGCGGAGCCAGTGGAGCCCAGACTCCGGGGTCCCCAGGCTCAGGGGGAGCAAAAATCCCTCTCTTTACTAAAATATAGCAATATCTCTGTCATTTCAATGTCTTTTAATGACATAATAGAATCCTTTGCAGAGCAAAAATGTAGAAAGAAAATTTTTGTAACAATGGAACCTTGTACAGTTTTACCTATTTGTATACGATTTTTCTCCTTTTACTCTGTTAGTGTTTTCACAGGGACTGGTGACCATTTAGCTTTTATTTAGCATTTGTGTGTTACACTGCAATGTATTAGCATTTAACTGTTAATAATGAATGTAATTAAAGTAATTATTGTAAAATTGGAGCACATTAAAATATTACAGCATAGCTCTCGGTGTTTTGATAAGTCTATGAGGCTGTGGAAGGCAGTATAATTTATGCGCTGGAATTATTCATAACATAGGGTCCCCTTGAAAGAGTCGGCTCCAGGGCCCCAAAAGCCCTAATCCGCCACTGCAGGTAACAAAGTAACGGAAGAAAGAACACGAAAGTCGAAGCTATGGAACAGCTTGTATGGAAAATACTAACATGATAATATTTTATTTCTTTATCCAGTATTAAGTTTTTAATACCACGCATTTTGTCTGTAAAACGGAGAATTAATACAAGAAAAACGCTTGATATTGTTAGAATAATACAATAGCCGACGTAAATCTAATGTCGGAAGTAGAGTCGTTAGACTATCATTGTGGTGTTATAAACAACTGTATAGTCGCCTTTTGAATAATTATTTTCTTTGGGTTAATTTTACCGGCATAAAGTCGTGTAGAACAAAGGATGTGAGCGCGTCAAATGCATGTATTGAATTCTTTAAATGCTCACCTAATTAGTAACACGCTTTGTGAATTAAATTTTCTAAAATTACTTTCATTTTATTGTAGTAGAAGAAGATAATCGAAAAAAGAAAGAAAATACACTTTATGACTATTTCAAGAGAGAAATATGTAAGTATATTCTGTGTGTTGCACAATGCCATGGGGTATCTTTATAAAATATAAGACTCTAATAAGACAAAGATTTCTCTATTAGAACACTTTATTTGCGTGAAAAAGTGCCAGAATTCATGAACTAAGTTTTGTTCTCCCCGAAACAGATTTTTCGCACTATTGATAACTAGAAAGGGATCTATAAGACTAACTGATTGAAATTTATTTATTTACTTGGCCTTTTACCATCTATGGTATAGGTAGACTTTAAGATAGAGAAGAATTGGGAAGGAAATCAGTCCAGCCCTATTATGAATGCACCATTCCGATGTTCAACTAATGTGACTGAAAAATCACATGCCTCATGCGGTCAGAATGGCCGGCCACAAATTTCGAATCCCTGACCTTCATATCATCATGATAATAACTAATTTGATTATGAGAACAAAATACTCGATTCTAAATAGACATTTTTCATTATATTGTATTAGGTCTATAATCAGTAGCGTATCTAGGAGTGTTCCGTTCCTAGGCCCGTATCAGTTCCTTACACTTACTAAACACCTACTACAATTAATCCGTAAATCTGTAAACCTCTAAAAAGCTGATATCTGCATTACGAGTCATCTAAAATATTCAAGAACCTTGTATGGCTCGCTCCTCGTTCTGCGAAAGCATTTGTCATAATACCGTAGCTTATGTAATATCGTACTACTACTATGTTAATATGCTTGTAGAGTAAAATTACAATGAAGGAAGAAATGTATATCTATCTAAGGGCATAAAGCCATGTTATAAAATTGCGGCAATCGTGAGTCGTGATTTGTCGACTCTCAAAATTTAGCGTTCTAGACTTGTTTTTCTTTCCTTTATCTATATTATGCTATAAAGTAATATAGATCACTGATTATAATGTAAAAGTTAAATTTAAAATTAAGGATATTCGATATTTTTCTCACAGTGTGACGAATTAAGACTAAATAACATTTGATTTTCCTGAGAATCTCGATTAACGTCGATTATTTCAATATCGATTCTTAAAATATCAATGGATATAAACGTAAAATAATTTTCCCATGCAGTAGTCTTTGAAATTTCCTAAGTCAAGAAATCATAATTTTGTTAGAATACTCTTTATTTCCTGTTCTCTAGTTCGTTTGCTTTAATTCTACGTCATTAATTCAAGTCGAAGTCGAAGTAGAAGTTGCATATAAAATCGAAGCAGTCTGGAGCTAATTACTTCACTCTGCTTTGTATTTAGGCCGTTGTAAAATACATAGTTAATCTAATTTTTCGCATAAGATACATTATAAGACTGCGTAATTTAGATACGACGATTATTTAACGAACTTGATAGGTTAACTATACTTGCTTCGTCTTGCGAAGCTGAACGTAGATTTACCGCCTTGCGGCACTTGGATGTATAAAATTCACAAAGGTGCCTGGACGCTGTGGCATTGTGTTACGTGCATATTTTGATCAAATCGATGTGAATCATCTTGCGAAATCTTTCATTGAACATGTTCGGACAGAAAGAGAATCAGATAAGGAGATTCGAGTAACAGCTCACGCATAGATTAGTATCATTTCTTATATTTTATGTTCTTGTAACTGAAGGATGTTTACTTTTTTTTTATTAGAACGTAGCATGAATCACCAATATCTTCACGTTAAACAAATATTTTTAATTTCTGTAATATCTGTACCTTCTTGGCGACCAGGTAAATCTATTTTTAATTACTATATCATATTGTGAAAAAACAGGGACTAGAGAGAGACATATACACCGAAACATATTTGGAAGTGCCCCCTTACAACGCACAAAGTTATCAGAAATTGGACGTAAGTGACATTTGGCTTTAGCTGGAAATTTTTCAGGTCTTAGATTTCATCAATTTTAACCCTAACCAATGAAAGCATTTGGAATCTTCCAAGAAAACACATGTCTTAGTTTTATTCGATAAAATTTACCGTTAAACTTGGTCTCAAAGTTGCGGATAAATTATCTCGCTTACCCAAAAGTAAAGTCAACCCAAAGCATTAGACTCCATTGCAAAGCCTTCTTTACTTTTTAGGGAGGATGGAGTAAGTTTGCTTGAATAACGTGAGGTAAATTTATAGTTTTTCACTTTGATTAATTTCAATCTTAAATAATAGGGGTAATATCAAGCAAAACACACATTATATTTCGTAAAAATTGGAGAATTTTTAAGGAAAACCTCAACCATTTACTCTCGATCACTTTCAATTAATTTATCCTGAATGTAAGTATTAAGTTTAAAAAATTAAATATTTAATGCCCACGTTAACCTCGTTAAAAATCCGATAATAATGTTATATTCAGGATTCAACATCTAGAAGTATTTGTATAAAACTGATGACATGAGTTTAGTTCGACATGTACGAACTACGGTCTTTACATATAAGGAATTGTTTGTAATCACTGAAACATGAAAATACAATTATATACACGTATATATATATATATATAGTAGATGATGTACATAATTATCCGAGAGCTAAGTAACTGATATGGTCAACAACACTTATATGGTTACCTAATGGTTAACTAATATTGTGTGCATTATAAATAATTAAAAAAATAATTTTCGTCTTTTCAGCATATGAAGAGCTCCTTATGACCAGAAAATATACATTTAACTAGTTAATAAGTAGCTGAAGCGAAGAGTGCTCACCACTGGTAAGTAGTGCATTTTTAGATCTCAGACCATGTTATAGAATTTTCTCAGATTCTGCCCTATTACTTTGAAACTATCCTACATTTCAGTATGGAAAGTCTTATAGAAGAGCAATGTCTGTTCATTCGTCCGTCCGTCTGTTTGTTGGTAGGTGTCAAGGCAAAAAGTGCAGGTATAGCTACAAATGACTTTTAAATACGGATTCAGGATCCCAAGAATAAGTTTATCTCCCCTATATCTCCCTTTTCATCCCAGAAGTGGTAGCAATATAGAATTTATGGTTTCAACAATGACGGCTATAGAGCAAAATCAGCAAAAGGCAGCGAGAAGTGTTCTTTTAATTTTTCAGTGTCCAAGAATTTGTTCTAACTCCTATATTCATCTTTTATTCAAAACGAAAATGATAGAAATCAACCATATTCGGTTTCAAATTTGATCTCTATTGGACTAAAACGGTAATTCTTTGATCTCTATTGGACAACAAACATTCTTTTTTTAAAAAATGGATCAATGTCCAAAGAATAGGACACTGATTTTGTATAATTCTTTCATTTTTACTCTCCGTACTAAAACTGAAAGTTACTCAAATCTGCTAAGACTTTTAGTTTTAATATTGGTTTCCATAGAACAAAACAAACAAACCAAAAAAAACGGTAAGATATATCGAGGAATGACGTTTTGATATGGATTCAGTATTCCGAAAATAATTATCATATTTATTTCTATCCTCTATTTAAACCGGAACTGGTACAAATTTCGATTTCCTGTTTCAATGCTGATCATCTTAAAGAAAAAATAAAGTAATGGATTGCGAGAATATATATATATATATATATATATATATATATATATATATATATATATATATATATATATATATATATATATATATATATATATATATATATATATATATATATATATTCGGTATTTCAAGAGTGGTTTCAGTACTCCGCCTTTATCTGTCTGGAACCTGTAGAATTATACTGTGTTCACTCAATAGGAGTGCAGTTTGGCAAATTTCTTTCAAGTTTCCATACTGATTTTTACAACAGCATCCCTTGCTCTCTCCATACCTCTTACGACCACATTTGCGGGATTGTAATGTCTGTGTCTGTTTCTTCTTCCCAATACTATGACTAATATGAAACAGATGTCAGGCAATGTAAGTACAAGGAAGATGGTCTTGGGAACAGGGAATCGAACACTAACTTAAAAGACAGCATTTGGTACTTTGGCAACTAAGACTCCACGTGGAATTGACAAACGACTGTCAATTGTTTGAAATGAGGGTAATGGTTGGCCATTTAGTAATCGAGGGTGATCTTCGCAAGATCACTCCAACGATGACTTATATATGGCACGAGCCACTACACATAGAAGGTTGTATTATTTAATATACGAACTGCACTTCGGTTAAAGGAACAAAAAATAACTGCTACAACTTAGATTTTAATTCGGGACCCTTCAGAACAAAATCGGTGATAACTAAAGAGAATTTTTAATGCAGATTCAGCATCTTAACAACATTTTCACCTCTGATCTTGTTCCTCTATTGTAATCTCGATGATAGATTTACTACTTCTAGTTTCCATATTGAGTCCATCCTTATAAGTTTGGAAGTCTATCGTGTTTTCACAATGTGTAACTTATCTCACTTTTTATGTTTACTATCGCCATATCTCCAGTTCTTCTCTCAATATTAATCAGTCTTCTACAGAAGACGTAGCCACGGAAACGTAAAACTGCAGTTTTAATTACATTTAGTTTTTTTTTTTTTTTTTTAGTACTTTTGCTTTCTTCACCCTCAGTCTGTTACTTCAATATTTAACCAGCTCCACTATATTGCCTCATAATATTGTATCAACATCAACATTATATTATTATTTCTTCTTTCATTATGAAACATCATGCTTCTATCCCCAATAAAGAAAATCTCCTCTGTACTACTATTGGTCGTATAATATAATATAATATACTATTGGCTGTATAATATAATATAATGTACCAAGTATTATATAAAATTTTCTTGGAAATAAGTTTATAAATGCTCATGTAGACTTTTTTTCCCTCGTATGTGTCATTATCCTTTGAGTTATGAAATTGCACTCCCTGTTACGTATTTATGGCGATGCTCATAAAATATACACAAGTGATTGAGTCATCCTGCACATTTTATTAGAAGCTGTGAGAGTGATTTGTTATGTAAGAGGTCGAAACACAACCATAAACATTTTATGGCCTTTTAATAGTAAGTGAATCTTCCATATAGATCAACACAATATCTTTGTTAGATATTGCATTATATTTAGAAACTATAACAACGAAAACTATTCAGAGATAGGTAAGCTTTAGTTGCTGCAAAAATTATCGTCTAACTCTCTTCTCTTTATCAGTGTAGGGCATCGTCGCGCTGACTCCATGATATCGATATAAGTATCTTGGAGAAAAAGTTAGTATACTTTTGTTTACAGAATTAAGCTTTATATTACGCGTAAGTATAACATGAGTTTATGAAATATTTTTTCCATCGTTATTTCTTGCTTTCTGTTGGTAGGTATGGAATGAGGACACGGGCTTGTAAGGTTTTGAAATAACGACACGTAAACATATTAGTAGGTAGCTAGGTGACATACTGTGTGAACAGTTAGTTTATGTAATAGATATAGATTAAGATGTTTTGAGTGGAGTATAGAGTAATATGGAATTATTGGAATCATGATTGGTAATAGATATTGATTGATTTGTGTAGCAAGGTTGCTAAGAAGATTATGAATGTTTGGTAACAAGATATTGATTAGAGATACTAGATTGATGTGGAAAGATTGTGATGAAGATATATCATGGTTTGGTAATTAGAGTAATATTGAGATGAATAGCCATGCTAGTATAATTGTGGAATATTGTAAACCAAACCAAACTATTTGCCGTAACGGCCAATTTGTGAGTTTACGCCTGTTCCAGCGTATTCAGCCTAGCTGCAAAAACGTGTCGTCACGTCTTGTTTTCACGTGACTCCCCAGCTTGACTCATGACGCTTGGGTGGACGCCGAAAATTGGGATGCACCGGCCAGGAATCGAACCTGGGACCACACGGACATGAGTCCAACGCTCTAACCACTAGAGGTGTTCTCTGTAGAATATTACATATATCATTAACTGTGTTGCAGTAGGCACAGATTAAGAATAAAGATATAGAAAAATTCAGTTGTTTATGTAATTTTTAAGATTATTTACACTTTGTAGGCCAATCTTTCCTACCTTCTAAACCAAGTTCTTTTTTTAACTTACTCTCTGCTGAATTAAGACCGACAATGCTTGTCCCACTACCAGCATCATACCAACCTTTTAGGCTGCACGAAATAAATATTTATTGAACGATTTAAACCCTGTTTATAATCACTTCGGAAATTTTATATGTCACTGACATGAGGCAACAAAACTTTAGCGTAACATTTCATGTTCTTTTTTTTTCAATTAATACGTTTAATAATTATTAACTAAAATTGTTGATATAGTATGAAGTAGGAAACAATAAATCATTCGCGTTTAACGCGAAGAAAATTGTCCAAAGATGTAACATAAACGAATCCATAAATCATCTTGAACTGAACAAAATGATGTCAGTAGGTGTAAATCTACCTGTGTAGTTTAAGAGAGAATCCACTAAAGAAATTAATATTTTTTAAACCTAAACATTGATGCTGAACGATAACAAAGCCACCTATCAAGACGAAATTGATGTTGAAGTGCACCATCATCACGTGTTTCTTTATAACACTAGCAAACTGACAACATAAAACACGTGACTAACTCTACATTATTACTAGTAGCTCCTTAACCCAAAGTTATGATTAACTCTATAATTTTAGTTCAACTGTAATATTCTCCAAAGATAAGATAAGTATCAATCGATAAATCATATCAGCTGAACAAAAGGCATGTTTGAAGGTAAATTCTAATTCATAGGTTGGGGTAAAATCGCGATAAATAATATATCCTAAAATAAAAGTGTTTCGCAGTTATTAGGTTTTATTATGAAAGAATATATTATTTATTTACTATATATGAAAAATATACACAGCAAAAATTAACTGTGTTAAAACAACTTAATTTGTCTAACACTGTTAAAATGATTTCAGCAGCAACAGCAACACCATCACTTTACTAGAGTAACATAAATACCTAATAACTGACAGTAAAAGTGTCTATTAGTGATTATGTTTGATATATGCAAAACTTTGCGCAGTACGTTTGATATTTATACCAATAAACGAAAAACGTATGATATTTCTTGTCCTAGTTAACAAAACTTGGTATGTGTGCTTATGACTTTTCTGACAACATCAAACCTTGTCAATATCATAATTTATTATAGATTTATGATATCCTAGGAAGGCAATGTTGTTAGTGTTGAAATAACACCTTAATAGTCGTAGACAAATTGAGTTGTTTTAACATCAGTTTTTGCTGTATACACTGTTATGTAGTAGGTTCTATCTATTGTCTGATTTTACGTAACAGCGACAAATGCAATCCTGACAGATACGTCCTTGTATATGTAGAACTCAAAATGACACTGCAATATGTAGAAAAAGACACTGCAAATTTTAAGCTCAAACTGTCTTCTTAAATTGAACTTTGTCATGTTTTAATCCAATGATAATTCAGAATGCAGATAAAGAATGTAAAGAAAATGGCAAAAATTCATTCAGTATCTACCGCTAGCAGAATTTTAAATCAGTTTACACACAAGATAATACGTAGTACAAAGCACGGAACAGGAATGAAACATTTAACTAATTTGATGCCAAATATTATTATATAGTTTTCGTTTCACTCTGTAGCTATTATCATATTGTTAGATAACAAAGTGTTGATACTTTAAGTAGGCACGGTATCTCATAAAACAATGCCATCATCTGCATAATCTGATTGTAGCAAGGCCGTACTCCCAAAATCATTATATATATATATATATATATATATATATATATATATATATATATATATATATATATATATATATATATATATAAGAATCCTCAATAGAAACACGCAAATTTATTCAGTTAAACTTACTCACTTTTAGGATGTTTGACCCCAAAGAACTCTTTACATTGTAAGACCAGCTTGTGAATATAGAAGATCACTATAGCCGCCAAGGGTGACATGGAAAGTTATATTATTATTATTATTATTATTATTATTATTATTATTATTATTATTATTATTATTATTATATTTTGTTTTGTGGTATTTTAACATTAATAAGGCAAATATTTATTACAAAAACTTATGTAAAATCAGTAAAGGTAGCTGCCACATATGGTAGCAAACATTTAATTTGTTAGCAGTTAAAACCCCAGTACCGAGATTACATGAGAATAAAATCTATAATTTTAGCGTGAAATATAAAAGCGAGTTCACTTCGACCCGAGAATCTAACATGCATCTTCTGTACTGGATTAAAGTGAACCTGAATTAATTACAATACTTGAATTGATCAACAATAGTCGTTACTACTGTTTCGCTGGACAGGGAAAAGGTTATATGTTTGATAAAAATAAAAAATTGTGTTTGTAATCATTTGATAGCATTCAAGAATAGTACAAGTAAACATTTTTTAAGTAGCAGTATCACATGTATGCTACGTGAAGGAATTTGGTTTGTACCGTGATGTTTTTTTCAATTAATATCGAAACCAGAAATGGTAATCGCTATATATTACCGTTTATCGTATGCTTAATAGGGATTAACGTTAAAATAAAGAAATGCCATTCCAGTTTGAATAGAGGGATAAGAGACATGGTACCTATTCTTGGAACGCTAAATCGGTTCCATATGGTGCTTCTCGCTATCCCTTATAATTTAGATATGTAGATAATACCTCAAGAGGAGATATCATAGTTACTTTGTTCTTGCATATGAAGCATCCCTATTACTAATACATAATCTATCCATTTACTTTAAGCCTGTAAATACCATCTGGGTGGACTATATTGGGATGAGGAACACCCTATACTGTGAGGATTGTTTTTTCTAATAGTCTACACGTACATCAGCTGAACCGATTTCAAGGTCAGATTGTGCTTCCAAGACCACGTTAAAAGTAGGTATTTTGTCAGAGATAACCATATTTTCCTAATACTCATTCAAACTCACATTTAAGAGAGTACATCACAGCGGCGATGTGGAAGAAGAAAATGATAGTTATTTTCAGTGTGGTTTTACATTGCATCTCTGGAGATGAAAATGGCAAAAAAAAAAAAAAAAAAAAAAAAAGCGAGAAGAAAATACATTTACTGTTTTTGTGAAAAAAATCTAATCCAGCCTGATATTTCTCAACACTACACTAGTAGCTCTTCAGCAGATTAGCATTTAATCAATTAAAGAATTCATATATATTAGTAACTTCGTAATATGAGTCAGAAACAGAACACTGATTTAGCCGTGGAATTAAAAAACACACACACACAACACAAAAATCAGTATTCGCGAACTAAGCAGTTGGGATCTGTTAGACCTCACCTCTTTTTTTCACCAGTTAAAGGTTAATACTAACAACCAATGCTAATATTATTAACATTTTGCTATGATCCACTTTTGGCTAAAGTTCTCAAATAAGACAAAATATAAGTATGTGTATAAATCATTGCCGCGATGTAAATTTTACAAGCGCACAAAGAGATGTAGTTGTCACTACAAGTATTCAATGTGTAAAATGTACGATTTAATGTTAAATCATTAAAAATATTTCTGTAAGAAACGAAGACATTCAACCACCCAGGTTTGAAATAGATTAGGCATATTTACTTACTTCCACACAATTTATAGCAGAATTTTTTACAAATACCGGAAGAATTAAATTAGCATTGCAAATAAATCTGAAATGTAAGATCATGATTCATTTTATCATTTTTTCTCATCTAATTATCAAGTGACAATCATTTATCTGTGTTATGTTAATATTTTGCCACTCTTTTCAGTTATATTTATGTGGGAAAAATACATAATCATTCCTTTCCTAACCTCATTTATTTACAATTACATTATGTGATTATGCGAATACAACACAATCTACTCGGTTGTGTATAGCCTCTATGTATCTCTATCTACATCAGGCTGCATAAACGGAGTGACGCGTTCTATTTCGCCCACACGCATTATAGCTTCTGAATGGAATCTCCCCCTGAATGGCTAACGTGGGCACGAGCACCCGCCTATGCTGCCCTCTATACTCTGGTTTGCATGCTGGTTGGGAGGTACTGAGAATCGATCCCTGGATATGGAGAGTTGAATGGTGGGAAGTGATTTCAAAGCAAAATCCGCTTTTTCACCTTGGTACGTATTTAGAAAACACGGAGTTTTCAATTTGTTTGCAGTCCTAACACGTAAACATCTACATTATAAATACATATACTGTGGTTAAAAAGTGCGGCATATTCTATTCTATTAATTATATAATAACAACATTGATACATTTGTTGCTAAAGATGCTTTTACTAAAATTAAAACACATTGTGTGAAGCTCGGGAAAAAGCAGCGTTGCATGATTTTAAGCCATGGTTTTAAATAATCCTGAAGCATATCATTGCAATGAAAAGCTTAATAACACATCGTTGCCAGGGTTGCCAAGGAAGCACGCGTAAACATTAAATAAGCCAAAAAAATATATAAGTGGAAAAAAGTAATCAAAAGCCATTGTTATTCATTTGTTAAAGCGATCTACGACAGTCATCCAATCAACATTGATATGAACTCATGTCTTAAGTGCTTTTGCTTTCATTTCATAGCTTATGTCTACAGCCAGAAAAAAATAACACATGGAAATAAATTTTGAAAACGTACAGCCCCATTGTTGTAGAGTGGCCTCGTCGAAGGCGCCAGAAAGCGTGCCGGGCCGCGACGAGCCTTGCCAAGCCGTACCGAGCCGTGACGGGTTGATTTGGATGGACCAGTCCGTGACGATCTGAGCTAAAACACTACTAGAAGAGCGTCGCCGCCGTCTTCGAGCTCCTGTACCATATACGTCTTCACAGCACAGCTCTGTGAGGCACTGAGTGGCAAGCCACCGCCCCGGTCAATAGAGGAGCCACATTTGGCCCCTCCCTCGCGGCTCCCCCGCAGTCACCGCACGAAAACATACACCTCCGCTACGGGGGGAAAAACTTTTTTCCGCTTAGGTGTATCCTAGCAACTTACGCTACCCGCCTTACACTTCTTTTCATGTGCAAGAAAGAAAGGAAGAAAAAAATGTTCTCGAAGCGCGTATAGCCTGTCTTTGTTACTACGGCATAAACACGGAAGAAAAGAAAAGAACAAAAAAAGATAGGGGACAAATTCGCCGACTAATTCACAGATGGCGCCATATTACGCCAATTTAGCTTCCCTTTTCTCTATTCACTAATTCGCGAGAGACAAAACTAATTACAGGTCTTCTTCGCAGCCTCCTTTGTTCTGTTTAATTCATTAGGCTGTTACAGATTGTTCTAGGAACTATGCAAACAGTCAGTGGCAAGTGAGAAAGGCAGACCAAGAATGAATAGGGAAAAATGGACGAATCGCTGAGGACGAAAAGTATACGCATGCTCTTTTATATAACAGGTGACTTTCCACACGCAAATTCTAGTTTGACGAGGAAATAAAATGTTACATAAATCTATTCTAGTTTAAATAGCCGCAGGACTTTCAACCCTATTTTCACAAGACATAATAATGAATATTATCATAGTATTAATTAGCGAAATTTTCTCAGTTCATTTCAGTTTCCTGCTGTGCGAACATGTTTGCGTTTCTGAATAATTCACTGAAGTTTGATTAAATTCTCCATTATTCTTGTACTTAACTGAAACGGAAAAATCAGTAAAGTTCACGTATAGGATCATGGGAACAACAGGTGATATATATATATATTTTACTAACTCAAATGCCAATCCAGGGAGAATATGTCCCCACCTATCCTTTGCGATAAGCATTTCAACCAAAGTCTAATGATAAAAATCCGTAACGTTCTTCTTGGATGCTGAGCATTATGGATTGTACACCAATATCGGTCGTTTTCGGTAACTTTTACGTGTTCCTCCTTTCCCATTCTCGAACTTTTCAGATGGAGGATAAATTTGGATTTAAACGACAACAGAAGTTTCCCTATTCATCTCACTGACCCCTAAAACTATTGATTGGATACTAATATAGATCGTTTTAGATTGCTTCTACATGTCATCCCCTCTTCCTTTCCATTAGTTAGCCCAGGATTCACTCATGTAAGAAAAGCAGTAGCGTATCTAAAAGGCAAACACTGGGGAGGGAAGCCACAACCCAGACTATGATAGATATTCAATATATATATATATATTCACAATAGCTTAAATTATTTTTGTCACTCAAAAAACGCTCATTTCTGATGTGTGGGATTCCTGGTTCAATCTCCGGCCAGGTAAGTTTGTGGTGGACAACACCGTGCTCATGGATTTTCTCGGAGTACTCTCGTTTCTTCCCACTTTCTCATTCCACCAATTCTTCCATCATCACTCACTTGCTTTAATCATCGTCTTCCTTAGTCTAACAGGCATAATCGTGGGACGTTAAACTCAAATATCTTTAAAAAAACTGGGGGCTATATATAGAATCAAGTTCAGCAGCAGGTCGGCCAATGCCCACATTTGGTGTTAAAAACCAGATGGCGCTCCAGAAGGGATAAATCAAGTAAGATCTAACATTAACCGATAATGCTCCGAAATTTGCAACAGCTCATACTAATCTTTTCCACCTAATCATATCTACTCTTTCTTAGAACATTGTTTATTTAATAGGTAAAATTCTTATACACTACTGACGAAATTTGAAGTCATGTCTTTGCTGAACAATATCTATTCAGCATTTCTTCAACTGCGGAAGCGGATCAAAAGCATTGCTCGAAGTTTGCTGTAAGTTAGCTTACATGAAGACTTCACGAGATGCCATTGAGGTACTGAAGAACAAATTAGCTTGTTAGATAGCCCTCACCATACTAACTGTCAAACGGAAGAAAGTTGAGCTCGAAATGGAAAAAGCAATTTGAAAAATCGACGTTAAACTTCCTGACAAATGAAGCCAAAGTGAGCCATTCTTAATATAAAATATAAATTAACTATCAATGCTTGATCGAGTGCCAAAGTTCAGTTAATTTTGCAACAAACCACTTTTGAAAAATCGTCCCCAAGCTTTATCACCCCCAACTTCCACATGAAAACGGAGTTGTACAGTGTAGGCCAGAAATCATACGTCAGCCTTAAAATGGAAAATCATTCATTTTAACGTTCCATGATTATCCCCTTTAGGTTAAGGGAAACGATGATTAAAAGAAGTGAATGATGATGGAAGAATTAGTGGAATGAGCAAGTGGGAGTAAATGGGAGTATCCCGAGAAAGCCCACGAACAAGGTGTTATTCTCGACAAACTTACTTGGCCGTGTATTGAACCAGGGAGCCCCAGACCAGAGGTAAGAGCTCTACCACTGATCCACCGTGGCCTCCCTAACACATTAAGGTTTATTAGGTTGGATGTCCATATTCTACATAGGTGATATTTTTAGGATATGGTAACATCAGAAACGAAAGTACTATGGCAGCCATCTTAAATACCACCTTCATGTTTTAAATACAAAGGATGGCATACAACACGTGTTTTTACCGTATATTCAGTTCTTTACAGGAATGCAATGCGGCTGATGATTTTCTCCGACCACTAACCGTTCACTAATTATGATTTAATTTATTTTTGACAACAATTACACTGACAACTAAGGAAAGTGTGGAGATAAACCTAATTTGTAAATATCTGAAGTCACGTATGGTAGCAGCAGAGTTCAATGTGCTTCATCCCAATAGGGAACCCATTTCCCACAATGTTGTTAATAAAGTCATTAGCAGATTCCGAGAGACGGATTTTGTGTCCGATAAACCTCGCACTGGTAGTCCGAAATCGCCTACAGCTATGGCAATCACTGTCGCTGTCCTCACATTCAGTAGTAAGCAATACGTAATTGCGTACTCATGTTTTTGGTTGGTTTGTGGATTTGACTTTAGCGTCGCTTTTAGCAACAAGTCCGTGTGATACGTGGACTTGCAGTTTAACGTAGAATCCGAACCACATGAGATCGCCTACAGAATCGAACTCATCTCTTCAATGCCAGAGATGCGTATGCTAACCATATAACCGTCAAGGGGCTCCTCATGTTCTTCGTATGTTCTGAACGATACGTAACCTCGCACTGGTAGTCCGAAATCACCTACAGCTATGGCAATCACTGTCGCTGTCCTCACATTCAATAGTAAGCAATACGTAATTGCGTACTCATGTTTTTCGTTGGTTTGTGGATTTGACTTCAGCGTCGCTTTTAGCAGCAAGTCTGTGTGATACGTGGACTTGCAGTTTAACGTAGAATCCGAACCACATGAGATCGCCTACAGAATCGAACTCATCTCTTCAATGCCAGAGATGCGTATGCTAACCATGTAACCGTCAAGGGGCTCCTCATGTTCTTCGTATGTTCTGAATGATATGAAATATCAAAATTGTTTTAAAGTACATTATGAGTCCTTCGTCTGCTGGAAAGCTAAATCCTTAAATGTGATATTGACCTAATTCCATTTTCGAAAAATCAAATTTTCAATTCTTCAATATTCTTCTTTGTTCGTGATATATTATAAAATCGTAATATTCAAGACTCATGATGCACTTTGTCGTGCCCATCTCACTTCCGTTATTACTATTGTAGAGATTTGGATATTTCTGATATAATAGATTTTTAGTTTGTAATACTAAATTATACATAGATATTGTAAGTTTTCGCTTAACATGTAAAGAAGCTGAAACGTACGTAACCTGGAACACAGAAGAACCATTTTGGCTCTATAACTCCAGGTAACCCAGGTTATAAATTTTGACCGCTCTTACTCCTTCCTACAGATACTCATTTTAAAAGTTTTTAATAGCCTACAGTGAGCCCCTACAATTATGTAATATATATATGCCAAGCAAACGGTGAATTTGTATAAAGGAAAAAATAAATATTCAACTTTAAATATAAGTCATTTCTAAAACTAATTCTTCCTGCATTATGAATTTTATACAGTATTCGTAAACAATTCAAATTATGTTCATAGTTCAATTTCCTAAAAGTATGACTAGCGCTTTTGTTGTAATCATTCAATCAATTCGATACGACGGAAATCACTAACACATTCAATATATTACAAAATAATCTTAATATGATTATGGATAATTCTACTTTTTAGGAATTATTATAAACATCAGATTTCAAGGTAGAAAGCTAACAAACACAAAACTTTAGAGAGGAGTTTTAATTGTATAAATATGCATGATGATATTCAATGAAAAAACATGACTAAATATATTACAACCGTACGAATATGTAATTTGGACAATAAATTTATTAGAGAAAAATAAATGTCAGAATTATTGTCATCAAATATATTTATTATTGTAGGTTATCATATATATATATGGATGACCTACAATAATACATTTTCTGACATCATTTATGAATAATACATGATATAACGACATGTATATTGAGTTATAACGCAAAACAGATTATGTATTTTATTCACCTTTCTGTTTTACAAACACAAACACAAACACACACACACACACACACACACACATATATATATATATATATATATATATATATATGTGAATGTGGATCAAATCTGTGTTTTCCTCGCTCTCTCAGTCATAAGCATACACATAGATATACAGTACATAGAGCGAGGAAAACACAGATTTGATCCACATTCACAAATATATATATATATATATATATATATATATATATATATATATATATATATATATATATATATATATATGCGTGTGTGTGTGTGTGTGTGTACAGGGTGTTTCAAAACAACACCGACAAGCTTTCGGAAATAATTTCTGACACCAAGGTAAGATAAAAAAGTATATGCTAATCTGGGTGTAGTAAGGCCTCCTTTTGGTGCTATGACTAACCGAAAATTTGTTGGAAAAATACAAAAACAACCATAACTCGAAAGCAAAATGTCAGGTAAAATTGGGTAAAAGGAGGTGTCCATTATTTAGTCATAAATTGCGTTACTGCGCAATTGAATTTGGCGCAGGGGTAGTGCAAGAGTGATCCTCAAAAAGACTGAAAAACTCGTGGAGTATGTTACCACAAGTAGAATCAGGAAAATAAATAAATAAGAATATACAATTTTCAAAGTACAATATTTGAAGTACAATATTTCAGAAAACAGAAATCATAGTACATCGTTCAAGTTAGAAGAACTCTGTTAGAATTCAGAAGAAGCAGAGATACACATACTTGATTGATTTACTTCATGTCAGCACAGAATAAATTCTCAAAAATGAAAATGTCCCTCCTTTGAGTAGGGATCTCAAAAAAATTGAGGAATACCCAACGGTACATAAAATCCGTATGCAAACTTTCAGTCTGGTATCTTAAGAACTAAAGGCGTGGAAATTTTTGAAATTTGACTTAAGAAAAAATAAAAAAAGTCACGACCCTACGCCCCAACTTGGCGCTGCCAAGTTGACCATCCGGTACCAAAATGCATCTGGGGTGTTCTTTGGCCCATCCTTGACTTGACCAATAAAACATCTCAGCTTAAAAACCTGTTATAGAACCTAAATAAGCGGTAAAAGATGATACTACGCCTTGGTAACAAAAGTTACCAAAATACTAAAAGGGGTTAAGAATCCTTCAGTGAGTTCGTGTGTCTATTTCTTCCAAATTTAAAATACCTTTCCCTAAAAGGTTTACAGGTTAAGGTGGTTATTGTGATTTAACGAAACCGTTTATACACGTAGTTCACTATTGTTGATTACATAGGTCATGTAGAATCGATCTCAAAATGCCTGCTAAATGGTGTACATCGTAATGTGAAACACCTTGATACGAAAGACTACGAGCAGATATCCTCACATATTAATGTCTAGACTTTATCAGACATGAAGTCATCTATAGCTATTTCTTAATTTAGCTCGCTTTCACTATAATATGTTCTTCTAATTTGGTTATATGCTTCCTTACCTTGCAATGACCTTCTGGGCATCCCTGATCAGAAAACCGTCTGAATCATTTTGTTATTCGTGACATGAGTAATAATACTTGAGAGTCGAAAATCGAATTTGATGTCTCTATAGGCTACTGATGCAGTTTCCATTTTCTTACAATTAACCTACGTTAGAACTGTATTTCTCAGCCTTATTAAGGTGGATCACTAGATTTTTTCGGTGCTATGCTAAATGCTACTTGAATAGTGCGGCGTTGCCAGATAATGCCGAGTGTTTACTGATGCCAGATAATAAAGGAAGTAATCATGGAATTTTGCTTGGATACTTACTGGTGAAATTAGTTTTCGAACCTTACCGCAATTCACAGCTAAGTTCCGCTTCTCGAACTGCAACGCCAGGAATTCTTTTATTGTGACTACCACAGTAAACGTACAAATTTGGCAACAACGCGTTATGGCGTTCTGGGCAAATTTCTTCTCAAAATCTATTTCCTTAAATGTAAATTAATATTTAAATAAAATGTGAAACACAACACTAAAAGCTGTCAAACAATATATCTATTTCTTAATAAGATCATTACTTTAAAATACTCTACACATGCAAATAAACATTTCTTATAAGTGAGCAGTTTTAGTAAGATCTAACATCATGTGCCATCTTGTGCGCTCATTGTAAACGAATCAAATATTATCTTTTATTTGTTATCTTTCTGGATATCAGATGACACAACCAAATGAAGCAGTGTCTTGTGGTGTAGCTGGAACATAACTTTATGTTATAGTACAATATTTATAATGTGTAACGTTTCATTGCGCAGTAGTTAAGGGAACGAGCTAAAATATGTACTTAATTCCGAGTGGTGATCCACCTTAAACTCTACAATTCCCGTTTTGCTACACCCATCTTCTTTATAAATAGTAACAATAATAATAAAATTATTTAATTCCACATTAAAAGTGACACAACCTCTTCTCGAGGAAGAAAACTACGAATTCTACATTTTTATCGTCAGTACTATTTGTGCATTGGTTTATCTCACATAGTATTTGCTGAACCAACACATCTATTGCAACTAGTTCTTCCTCCAAATTGGGAGTACGGTGGATCAAACGTAGAGTAGTATCCTCGTTTGATTCCAGACCATGAAAACCTGTGGTGTATATAATTATTGTCCATGAGTTTTCATGGAACTTTCACACCATGAATTCTTTTGCAAAAGTTAGCTTTTATTCATCATTCGTCTCCATTATCCTAAGAGGTATGACTGTGAGATCTTAAAGAGTTTATTTTATTTCAGCTCTTCCTCCGAGAAACAAAGTAGATCAAGTTGTATTTATCCTTCTTTCGAATTCTAACACTGTTCTAACTTGAAAAGTGTACTAAGATATTTGTTCGTTTGTACTATACTTGATTGGTCTTTATTTCTGTCATTTTAATTAACTTCTAATAAAATATCCCAAGAATTTTCTAGTTTCCTTGGTGTCAGCCTTTCGCCGTTCCTGCACCACATCTAATTGTGCATTAATGAAATCTATGAATAAAAATTATGCACGTTGTCTCTTAGCTAACTTCAAATCGATGTTTTGTTCTCGAGTTATGATTGTTTTCACATTTTTCTGACAAATTTTAGGTTGGTGATGGCGCTGAAAGAAGGTATTTTCACACTCACGTCGTGTTAGACTTTTTGTCTTATATTGGTGTCAGGAATCCCCTGCTGAATGTTGTTGGTGTTGTTTTGAAACACTCTGTATATAAATATGTGTACATATATACATATGTATCTATCGAATTTATCTATTATTATTTCAAGGTAAATTATTAAAAATATTATTTAATATTCTTATATTTTCTTGATATAAGTGAAGTAGTGCACTTCATAACAACACGTTTAGTGTCTGTTAATAATTTTTGGATATCAAGTCATTTATTTCATATTATAATAATAATTATCATTTCTATGACAACAATAACAACAATAACAACAACAACAGCCACCACTACTACTACTACTACTACTACTACTACTACTACTAATAATAATAATAATAATAATAATAATAATAATAATAATAATAATAATAATAATAATAATTGCTTCTCGGCTGTTTAAACTAGCTAAAGACAAAGTGTTTAAAATGATATGAATTTGTCGAGTACATTCTAAGAATTACATTTCTTGTCTTTATCCGATAGGCGATATATTTTCTTCATAATATTATATTCTTCATGGAGGTTTCTTTTTTGATTGTTTCGTTTCGAAAAGAATTTCTTACCGTAACACTAGAAATTGTGTTCCTTTTACTTCTAGAGCTTCTACTGCAAAAATCAACTATTTATAAAACTATTAACACTGCAAACAAATTTTATTCTATTCTAGATATTTTTTAAATGCAATTTGTTAAAGTTCATTCAGAAGTTATTCAGTTATTAAAGAATCGTTAGTGTCATCTATTTAATTTCGGGTGGTTCTATTTAAGAGATGTTTATATGGGTTCTTAGTTCTGGATTTTAACTATCTCTTTCTTTTCTTTTCCTTTCGTCTTTTCTATCTATCTATCATGCATCTAAAATACTACAAGTTTAAGATGTAGTATTTTAGATGCATGATAGATACTACATTCTCTTTCTTTATCTTAGTTAATATGCCTTTTCTTTAATTACGGTATATGAATTATTTTTCTTGTTATCCCTCTTTTTTCTTACTCATGTCATCCTTTATCCTTCTATAAAATCATTTATTAAGTGCATTGTATGTTAAAAGTTTATGATTTCGACTGCATGTGCAGCTTATGTATTGCATGTATAATTTACCTATTACCAGATATATTCTATGCCATTATTACATTAGTTTGATTGCATGTACTGAATATGTAGTGCATGTGCCATATACCTACTTCCCATGTGTAGCTATGGTTGTAAATGCTGTTTCCTGCCTATATTATTTTAATCAGGTATAAAGATTTAGCAGACGATATAAGAAGATACGGATATGCCGGGAATTTCATGACACTCCGTTAATTTAAAAACCTGAGGGATACAAGGAAATCTTATAACGATTATCGGTACTGAATATGGATCCCTACTTGCTGAGGTAAATAAATCATTATGGTGACTTGCAAGGTGAGATTAAACGATGGTTGTAGGCCAAATATTTGCAACGGTAATTTCATTACGTCAATAACATATATGACTTCCTAAAAAAAAAACAAAAAATATGGTTTCATACTGTTTTAATATAGATGATCTCTCTTCTAAAAATATTCATTTTCCTATTTTTAAGTATATCTTAATTCGCTTTGGAGACAACTATAAAACTCTCAAAACAGTACAGTCTAGTTTTAATGGTCTTTTCTCGCTTGTACAACTAAAAGAATGAAATTCATGTTTACATTCAATAATCGCCAAGGTGATAGGCAACACTTCAGTAAGTTGTAACTTTTCTCAGTTTATAGCGCAATTAATCTTAACATGCATGTACCGCATTTGAGTCCGGCTGGTTGAATAAAATTTGTGGTTTCGGGCTCAGCATCGTGAGTCCATTGAAATATTAGTTGAATTTACAAGTAAGGAGATTTCTTCTTTTAAAAAAAGTCAAAATAATGAGATGACAGTGTAACTAAAACCAAAGCATCCAACTAAAGCCAGTTGGCCGGCCAAAGTTCGTCGTATGTTGTGAAGCTTAGCATAGCATACTTATTACAACAATGTTATTGATGGTTAGGGTTAGGAATTAGATTTCTGAGCTTTTGGCATCTATGACCATGTTAGTCCTTCATGTATGAGGGATGACGTCTCTCGGAGATCCCACTATCCGACGAAGGGGAGGAAGGAAGCGGCCTGGAACCTATATGTTAGGTAACATCCCGACATTTGCTTGGTGTAAATGAGGAAAACCTCACTCAGGATGTCTGGCCTGAAAAAGCTTTTACATTTTTTCGATTGAGTGTCCCCGCCGGGAATCGAACTCGGGACTTCTAGCTCAAAAGACGAGACTACTGTACGCAGGGCTACAATAACGCAACTGACTACACGATACATCGTAGAGTGTAATCCGTCAGAAAAATTGACGGAAAAGTTTTCCTTTTTCCTTAAATGAATTGCATGTATAACGATATTCCGTGAATTTTTTATCTTTTGTATTTTTTTACAAGAGATAAACAGAAAGAAAGAGAGATAAAATAATAAAGTATGAAATCCATTTCACACATGCTGTCAATACCTTTTACATCATGAAGTTTTTTTCTGTCTTTATCCACGTTCGTATATGAACATATATGAAGTTAAATAACTCAGTCCCATGATATATTTTACAACTTTATCTACATGAAATAAAAGAAATTCAATTATCTTTTTTCTCTTAAATGAACATTTATTTATATTGATGGTTTTTCTAAATCCTTTCTCATGTCAGAAATAACAATAAAAGTTGTTGTCTTCATTAACAAAAAAAAAAAGGATTTAAATAGGATTTTTTCAAACTTTACACAATATATGTTCGAATTCGTTTTTCTGCATATCAACAAGTATATTTCATAATTTTACTTTAGTAATAACTTTAATAAGAAGAAGAGGAAGAAGAAAAGAAGGAGGATGAAAATGAAAGCTGTCAATATTCAGGTATAATACAACCAAATCCCTGATGAGTATGGAAGCACCTGGACATAGTGTTTTCTAACATCCCATTTGGAATATTGTAGTATTGATAGGAGTATATTGTAACATATCATTTCGAGTATAGTTACTTCAGAGGAGGTATTATGTGCTACGACAACCTAGTTATTAACTACGCCTTGAAGTGAAATACTCTTATAATTTTATTTTCTCTCTACATATTATTTTTATGACTCAAAATGTAAAATTTTTTCTTAGAAATAATTAAAATTTCAAGGCCTTTCCTTTCTCAGAAACTTATTTCAGAGAAACAACATGCATTTTGATATTCATAAACAGCTCATAATACAAGCCTGTATTCTAAGAAAAAATTATTGAAATATATTAATATTTCAATCTCATAACGAGATTTCTAGTGCAAAAGTGACAAAAGGAAAGTTTAAATTACTAACTTAAGCAGATAAGTAAAAAATTCTCTAAACAGATTATCTGAGGAAATGAAGGAAAGACATTTTTTGGTTGAAAAGGGAAATAAAGAAATACTCGTAACAGAAACTTTGAAATTCCAACGATTCATACAACGTGACTAGGTTACAAGTAGCCATGTTTCTTGTTTCGCGGTCATTGTATCTTTATACCTTTGGCTCAAGAGTACTATATTTGATTCCGGGAAAGAAGAAAAGCGTTTTCAATTATTTTATTCAAAAGACCGCGACAACAACTAAAATATCGTTATATTCTAAAGTGTAAATGTTAAGTTGCAATAAATAACTGCATTAGCATTCTTTTAAAGCTAAAATTTATAAGTGTAATAAAAGTATTTTCTCAACAGAAAAAAACTTTGCATATCTACGCATAATATTCAATCGAATGAAGCATTTTTAATAACTCATTTAACTCTACAGACAAAAATAAAATATGTCTCCTTATCGTTTTCTTTCTTCCAAGCCTAGATAGACTAGGTAAAATGCCCGTTCTTCACCCTAGAGGAATAGGCTTATGGGAAAAGTTTGAAAGATAATTTTGAGCCTCCTTTTCTCTTTTAGGATTCGTACCTAAGTCGAAGTGAAAAGATAAAAACACGACTAAAGACACATTTTACATACATAAAGAAATAGTCACATTATTCTTTGTGAAAAATTCAGTCCCCTTCCCTCTTTCGAAGATGGTGTTTTACCAAAGTGACATGATAAAATTCCCATTTGAAGTAGGTCCTCTCACGATCTAAATCTTAATTTCAAACTGTTTAAAAGTGGGGATTTATATGGGGGACAGACATACAAAGAAGCATACAGCTTTATAGATAACAAGATTAAGCAAAAGTTCAGATATATGTTCATATTCTTCACTTTCAAATGTTAGCTTAGAATGTTAGTTTTCAATGCATAAGAGATTCCGTTATATAGATATCTCATGGTAATAATTATAATTATCATCTCTTTTATCTGTGGAGCCATTTTCTTCCCTCCCAATACCAAAACAAAATGAGAAATCCATATATATTTTATTATTTTAAATGAGAAGTCCATATATCAAATTTCATGTTTCTAACTTCAGGAATTCGGAGATTTAAATATTTGGATGTAATAATCACCAGCCCTATTACTCTCCCTTAATCGGAGAGTTTCCAAATATACTTCCTAAGTGGTACCTTACATCACAAATCCTATGCCCTGTCTAAATTACAAGTTCCTAGCTTAAACGGTTCGACCTTGGCGTTTATCAGTCAGTTAGACACTTACGCACTCAGAACTTCTTCTTTTATATAGGGAGAGATTTGATGAAATGCAAATGACAAACGATTAACACGAACGTGGTAATGGCACAAACCAATGTAAATTATATTGTCATTATAACACATGAGTAACACGAATATTAAAATTGAATCATTGTAACTTTTTTGACTTTAAATTCATGTTGAAGTAACATAGATCCAGCAATGGATATAGTAACAGATAAGTTCTTAAGAATGTACTTATTTTTAGTCACTGAAACAAATCAATTTCGAAAGTCCCCAAATTTTGCCGTACCATATTTCTACAATATTCAGTAAATTCTGAAATTTAAAATTTTGACATAAAATATGAAATCTTTGAAGAATCGTTGACAAGTTATAATCATGAGTAACATAAATAATGCAGTTGAGTTATTATTATCATATTAACGATATTACTAGTTTACAAAAGAGTGTAATTTGATAGCGACATTATGACATTATATTTGACAGCAATTCGTTATAATTTCTCTAAAATATGTTGCTATCTGTATATATCTTAATTTTTAATTCTTACAAAAAATACTGCTTCCAAGTTAACATTATAATCTTATTTCAGTGCATAAACTTCCTCTGTATAGTAAAATACTACATGAAAACTGCACGTTTCAGTACAATAAAACCTCATGGAAAGTTAATAATGTGATGTTGGCATGGCGTACTTCCATTACGGAAGCTATAACCAACATTGCCCTGGGCACTCTTATTCTCTCAAATATGGTAGTTTTCGTGCTTGGAATAGTCCCTGTGACCTAGAATCGGTGCAGTGTAACCACTTCGAGGTCAAATAAATAGAACAAAAGGAAAGGAAAAGGCATAGGAAGAGGGAGAGAGAGAGAAAAAGAAGGACCGAAATAAAAGCTAGTTAACTGGCAGGTGACCCCGAGACTATTTACCCTCCTCGTGACCTTGGTCAAACCGCTGCTGACGTTGATTGCCTTAAATCACGCAATGTTTCCGCCAAAAAGTTTGGGTAATTTCTGGCTTTTCTCAAAGCGTGGAGGCAATTCTTAGTCGTCACACTTCTTCATTATACTTCGGTTGCGTGTACTCAAGTCAATTACAAACATTCCTTTTCAAGCTGCGATTTACACCTGGGACCTTGTGAATTAAAGTGAAGCACACAATTATTTTTATTGACATTAAGTTTGTTGTGGTTCGGAGTTTTTAAACTGGAATTAAATTCAACTCATTTAGAGCACACCAAGGATTATGGCCAGTGAGAAGGCTTTTGATTTTGTGATGCTTGATTAGCATATCGACTTCCGATGTCGGTAATTCTGGTTTTCACACCAGAGTTTGTAACATTGTAATTATGATGAGGAAGAACAGGTCCAATTCCAGATGGCAGCACATGTGGTTCGAATCGCACATTAAGCTGTAGGTACACGACTCATATAGTCTAGCTGCTGAAATGAATGCTAAATTTCAAATCACGAGCACCAATAATTCTCCTCATCCATCCGGAATTGAAGCCGAGACTATGACACCAAAGACATGTGTCCTAATCTTGCAGACACAGGGAGCATAGCTAATTCTTAAACTGTAATTAATCGAACTCTGTCACAAATTAAAAATTCAATTAGGTCTATAGCAATTTTGCATGGGATGTTTCGAGAAATCAAAAGTTTTCTGATCAATCTAAGTTTAAAATAATTATACAATTGAAAGAAATCCTGAATTTACAAATAATAGTATCTTACAATTTATACTTGAAGCTCACGAGTATGTTCCCTACTTCTTTTTCTATTTCAAATTTATTTATAAAATTCAGTTACAAAATAATAATTTTCTAAAGTGGACTATTTAATACGAACTTAGTTCAAATTCAAAGAGTTAAAAAGTGTAGCTAGTCAGAATGTTTTTACATTTAAAATAACCGTCAAAAATCTGAGCACACTACAGATTTTTTCAATTTTCTAGGCAAAATACATTTTAGAAATACCCATACAAACCCCTGTTTTTGGTCAAATTTCGTAAAACGAACATCATTGTTCGCATAATGAAACGAAAATGCACTGATAATTTCAGATTCTTAGACTCGATAAGAATTTTACAAATCCCAAGCATTTGTTTGAAACATTTGTTCAAATTTTGCGACTCCAACAACAGCTTTGAAGAGCACTTCATAGATATTTACCGACTGCCATATGAAGTTAATCTCACAAGAGCTCGATGGGTGACAAATCGTGAGACTGAGGTGGCTATTCCATTTTTGTGTTGATATGAGCCTGTTCATCCTTTGCAGATAATTTGTGGATAAATTTGGAGAATATTTGTGATTGTTAACATATTGTAGTGCAAAGTTACGGCCCAAAATACGCGTTCCTATTGAAATTGTATGCCTCACTTAAATGTTATATGTTTTTGACAATTATTCTTCTGATTTTGCTTGAATCAACAACTTGGTTGCCTGTAAAACGTTGCCAAACAATGATACTACCTTTTCTGTGTTTTAATATAGATATACACAGTCGAGCTGAAAGCGGTTTTTGGAAGGGCAACGCACAAATATCTGGCGTTAGAAACTTTAAAATTGAAATTTAAATTTTTCGGTGCAGAAGACCTTCTTCCATCATTCATCAGTACACTCTTTATGGTTTTGCACAAGAGTCCTTTTGAAAAGTTCCCTCCTTGCAGTAGTGGTTTCATTACTTCAATCGCACCCCTAAGACCAAAAATCCACGGGTTTCTAAGCTCTGTCCAATCTGATATTAACCGGCTCTTCCGCAGTTTTGTTGCTACTTCTGCAGCGGTTAAACGTCTTTTCCTTCTCCTTGTATTTCTAATGAACTTGTCCTATGAGATTTCATTTCTGGACGACCAGTTTTCATCCGTGCAACCTTTACACCAGTTTGTGACTGTCTTTTAAGAGTCCGACGCATTGCCCCTACTGATATGTGCAACCACCGAGCGATTCCATTTTCCTTAGAAAATACTCTCTTCTCTCAAAAGACCAATTTGAGCAGATGATTCGGCACTTGGTCTACAGTTTCTCTTCCGCATTTTATAGTAATTTCACGTTCTTCACACTAATTTTCTAATTCACACGAGCGAAAGTAGTACTATCTCACATGGCACACATTTGCACAGAACTTTACCGATATAAGACACAGTTGAATAACACACACAACTATTCGTGATGGTAAACAGACAACTACTGATAAGGTTTCGTACAAACACTACCAAATATCTATGAAACGATGCATTACCAGACAAAGTATGACGTTAGTTATCTGTTCGTTATTTATTTCTTTAAAACGGGTTTCCTCAATAAATGTGTCTCAAAGTAACCTTATTTGAACAATGTTGTTTATCTTACAAAGCAATATCAATAAAGAGGATTTTGTATAGACATAATGGGCCTTATGCAGAGTCGTTCTGACGCGTGATTAGTGCCATACTAAAGAGTTCGACTAACTTATGTTTCCTGCAGTAGTCAGGCCTTTAATATGACGCTAATCATACGTCAAAACGATTCTGCCTGTCTTTTAATTGGAAAATATTGAAAAATCAGTAGTGTGGTCCGATATTTGACAATGACTGTATATATATGTTCTGTAATGAAAAATGAATGAAACGGCGAAATGAAGAAAGTGGAAGGACACCATTATTCACTACAAAGTTCACTTGGCGTGAGCGGCAATTCAACCAGAAACACCACGCACCAGAGGTGAACGCTCTACCACTAAGCCACCGCAGCTCATTGATTGATTTGATTTGATTGATTGAATTTTAATGGGGGATATCAGCAACGGTCTATTTGTGCCGGTCACACGTATTCATGTTAGCGAACTAACTACTAAGTTAGGCATATCCATATTACCAATGGATTTATTCACAATGAAGTCCCAAATGCAATAACTTTATCAATATTACTACACTAGCTAAAATGTCAGTTCTTCGAACAAGAAGAAGAGTTTATGGAAAGTATCTGAATGGTGTATTGGAACCCCTTTTTCGTTAGGATACACATTTTCGTCAAGTAACGTGATAAAAACTTATTTCGAGGTACATGTTCCAAAATTTATTTAAAATGTTTCAGCTGTTTTCCCGTGATGTGGACACAACCAACAGGCAACGTCGCATTTTAATATGGGGAAAAATTACATTAATTCCTCCTTTCTCCCCTTAAACCGGAATTTCCAAGAATATGGGAACGCGTTTTCAAATATTTTTAATAAGAATTTATGTGCTAAGTTTCATCTTTCTAACTTGATGGGCTGGCGAAATAAACTATTTCTAGCATTGTTGAAACTCTCTCCCCTTCTTTAGAATACGCATTTTAATCAAAATTTCATGAGAAAATGGTATAGTTTGAAGTATGTGATTTCCACTTAAAAACATTCATTTCAAACGATTCAGTCTTTTTCCGATAAGTTTTGCAATCGCAAATGTAATACCTGCATCGAAAAAAAATGAAATGAAATCTTTAAGTTTTACGTCCCACGTTTATGCCGGTTATGCTAAAGAAGACGGTGATGATGAGAGATGAGTGAAATGGTGGAATAAAGAAAGTGGAAGGAAACGGGAGAACCCCGAGAAAACTCGTGAGCACGATGTTTGTTCACCACAAAGCCCACACGGCTCGAGCTGGAATCGTACCAGCGACCGCAAGACCGGAAGTGAACGCTCTACCACTGAGTCACCTCGCCCCCAATACCTGCATCGATATTACTATGTGAAATAATAGCAATTATTCGAAATAAAATTAGCTTGTTTTTATATGGACTACATTAATCCAGCCAAATACAAGTAACGCATCATTCAGATGTACAATTTTAAAGACAACATATAAAATATTCATTTCTAAAGAAAATATCCGACAAAAAGCAACTATAAAATTACTTCTTGTTTTTCTATTCTTTATTCTATCTGTTCATGTTTATTTTACAAAGCGCTTGAAATGCTTTAATAATCTTATTTAGCTCCTTTGGTTTTTAAAAATTGAACCCTGGGATCCGTCATGTTTACAGCTACTTTTCCTTTACAAATTAGTGAATGGAATTGTCTATAGTTCAGAATATCTAAGGCAGTTGAATTTTCATACAAAATCCAAACAATTAAGAAAAATTGGCAGGATGATAAATTACTTGACAAATTCGACCACACTCTTAGAACAGGACTGGAATCCATTCTAAACTGTTCTTTGAAAGACAGTTCATGGTTACAAGCTTCCTTACCAGTAGAGAATGGAGGCCCTGGGATTCGTCCTTCGCATGGATATCGCCATACCTTCTTTCATCGCATCATTCTATGGCTCACGAGAACTAATTGGATCTCTTCTTCAACAGGAGGTTGACTTAGACTCGATTCGAGATGTACAAGAATGCATCGATAAATGGACTAGTCTGGTTGGAATGGATCCCCCACCTAACGACAAAAGACATGTTCAGTCTGTTTGGGATGAACCTATAGTCAAGCTTCATTTATCTTCACTCCTATCATCAACCAATAACCCAGATGACAAAGTCAGGCTGTTAGCTGTCTCCTCCTCCAGAAACGGAACATGGCTTCAAGCCCTACCTTCTCACACACTCGGCCTACACCTTTCTAATGAGAGCTTTCGTATTGCTACAGCTCTGCGCTTAGGTGCTAATATTTGTGAGCCTCACTCTTGGCCTGCTTGCAACGCATATGTTGATAATAAAGGATTACATGGTCTTTCATGGTAAAAAAAAAAAAAAGTGCGGGAAGACAATCTCGACATCATATTGTAAACTACATTATTTGTAGAGCCCTCGTTTCAGTGGGAATTCCATCAATAAAAGAACCAAATGGTTGTTGCCGCTCTGATGGTAAAAGGCCTCATGGCATGACCTTGGTACCGTGGAAAAATGGAAAAGCACTAGTCTGGGATTTCACATGTTCCGATACGTTTGCTCCTTCCAACTTATCCCATTCTTTAATTCAGGCAGGTCTCGTCGCCGCTCACAGAGAATCAGACAAAAGACTAAAATACTCAAACCTATTGGACAAATATTGGTTTGTAACAGTAGCAATAGAAACCAGTGGGTCTTGAGGTCACGAAGGATCTAATTTCATTAATGAAGTTGGTCATCGAATAGCAATCAAAACTGGTGACCCTCGAGCTACTGCATTCCTTTTCCAACGTATCAGCATCGCCATCCAGCGCGGGAATGTGTCATCGATCTTAGGCACATTACCTCCTGGTAAAGAACTGGACGAGATTTTTCTTCTATAACACACAATAAGACCGAAATAGAGACATCCTAGGAGGCTGACAACCACTTTGACTATGTTCATGAAGAATGTTTTGAATCCAGTTTGGATAAATATAAATTCTTGGAAGTCATGGCTAATACCGGTAAATTTGGGAATGGTAGCAACATTATTTACAGATTTTACTTTGTTGCTCAAAATCGTTGAAGACCCGAAAGATGTTGTTGTCAAGCTGTCCGATGTTTATTTTGGAACAAATATGCTATAACCAATGTTTAGAAAAAACATTTCTTATCAGATAGAAAATTTGGTGAAAAAGTAAGTCATAGTGCACTTGTCTCTAATGAGTTTTTGTGATTATATGCAATTCTTAATATTAAAAGATTCATGACTTGTTTTACACAAGCAATACACAACTTTATACACATGCTATATAAAAAGGTAATGAAATGAAAATTATCACACAAAGCTATCTACACAAATATATTATACTCAAATATAATGCACAAACAATAAACCACTACAATTGGCCAATTAATTAGAAATACTGTCGACATTTTTGATTTTCTAAATGATAAAGAAATCGATTGTCTTTTATTTACAACAGATCTAAAACTATGACATATTTAAATTCACCAATTATAAAAGTTTGTCGATTATACAACAAGCTGGTACAGGAAAATGTGAATTTAGATTTTGCTATGCCTTATATAAAAGTAATTATTGATTATAAGAGAGTTTTAATTCGAACCCGACATTGTTTCTGGTGTTTTGAAATTAAAAGGTTATTTCTATTACGTGAAATCATTTGTGCGTTTTGAAAGAAATCTTATTTAAACATTTATATTTTTGGATATTCATGTTCTGTACTATTTGTTTTTCTCTCATTTGTGTCGTGAAGGGCTGGGTTTATAATCTTTACAAGGTTCTATTTATATATTTGCATATCTTATTGGTGGAATTACTACAAATATATCTCTTACTTGTGTTTTCTCATGTTTGTACTATTAATTTCTCATGTTTGTAATATTTATAAAGTTTGTAATTATGTAAGCCTATTGCAAATAGGAAGATTGTTTTTCTGTAATAGGTGACAATAAATAAATAAATAAATAAATAAATAAATTTTATAGTTGAAAATCACTCGTTGTTATGAAAGTGCTTTTCTGTGTAAGTTTACTATTAGCGTGAGTAAGTTTTATATATATATATATATATATATATATATATATATATATATATATATATATATATATATATATATATATATATATATATATATATATATATATGATTAATAAGTTGGTATTCTAAAATTGTTGAAACATTAAATTGTAAAAAAATTCTATAAAAGTTTTATAAAGTTTCAAAAACAATCACACAACACATTCACTTCTATTCACCCATTTTCCTCCATTCACCTGCACATCATAACTTTCATTCTTTCCTCTACAATCCTTGTGGATTATTAGTGCTCAAGTCCTAGCACTCTGGCCTACTTAACTGTATCATTAAGTTTGTTAAACGTAGACATTGTTTAATTAAGACGTGAATAGAACAGTTACTGTATTACTGTAACCAAGATGGTGCGAACACAATTGCCTTATAAAACTATAAAATTGTTTAATTAATGATTGATAATGAAGTGGATTATGTTTATATTTTCCATATAAAATAAGATATAATAATAATAATTGAAATTGTTCTGAAATAGAAGGATTGTAACAAATATCAATATCAAAATCTTCTACCTATAAGGACGCCATCTTTCCCTTCTCAGCCCATATCTTAAATTTACATCAAATCACGAGCAAATAATTATCCTTAACATCAATGTAATGTCGAAATCCGTTTAATTTAAAAAATAAATAATTATAGTAATAATAAGGACTGAAAATTATTCTATTAATCAATTGTTATTGTTAGAATTCTATTAGGTAGTATCCTACTGAAAAGTGTATAAGACTTACGATTTTTTTAAAAAAAATTATACTATACTCAGTAATGCCTACTAATAGTTTGAAAACAAAAGTTTTCAATTTTATTCATAAAATCAACTCATAATCAAAGGCAACCTCACTCATTTAAGTAGAGCCTTCGAAACTAAGGAAAAAACATTTCATGGAGAGATTGAAGTTTGTTCCGCGTTCCGACGCTTTGCCTTGTGCTGGCGAGAAAATAACTTTGGCAGTTCAGTTTTATCGATCGGGAAGAGTGTTACTTACTTCTTCTCTCAGTAAAATACTGTGTCACAAGAGCAGGCCTTTTTGTCACCTGAAAAGGCTATGACGACGTTATGCGCCCTTCATTTTTACATATATTTTTTTCTTGTTACAAAATGTTTTTTTTTTTTTTTTTTTTTGTTTTTTCTGGTTCTCCGTTGGAGAAGAAAAGTTGTTTTGTTTGGGAGTTTCTATTTCACATGGAAACAATAGATGTTGAACAAGCTTTGTTTTCATCCTCGATGTCTTGGACTTGTGGAAAACTAACGAAATGAAACTAAAGCTCAACAACATTTCAGAAGCGAGAAAGATCCATACGAATATATATCAACTGAGCAAAATAATGCACAAAAAGAATAACTATCAAATGCATTTATTTATTTTCTTTTCAAATAGACATGTGAAATAGTCTTTTCACCAATAGTTTCTAGTTTGGAAAGAAAGAAACTAACTTTTTATTTGATCCTGGAAATCACCCATTTTCTCTTCATTTTTCCTTTCATCTTTACTTGCCAGTCTCCGAAAACCAAGATATAACCCATGTATATTACAGACACGTCTACGTATACAACTATTTCACTAACAAAACAAAAGTTATACTGTACTTATAAGACTCAACGAGATAGTGGAGAGTGCAGATGCATGCCAGGATAACACATTGGTTTTAATAGAAATGGAATGCAGCAAATAGATATAAAAGCGCAATATACTGGGTAGAATTATACTGAATTTAGTACAATATTGTACATCACAATACTGTAAAAATTCAAAAAAATCCTGAAATTATGTGAAGAATTTATAAATAAGATTTTTAATGTCTTTTTTCTTTAAACTTTTGATAATTTATTAGCATACTAGCTGAAGTAATCGTCATTGTCCGGGACCCAAGTTACTTGCTTAAATACAAAGGAATGAATAAAATGTTATTTACCTTAATTTCCATTCTCACTGAAGGTCATAGGTTACATATAGCGTTCGACTTCTTTCCTACATTTAATTATTCCCTACAGTTACCTAAAGGTATACATGTCAATGATGTGGATTTGTATAACGGACGAACATGTGTTCACTTTTTTATATAAGAGATGAATATAATTTATCAAAAATACAATAGCGTTCAATAAGTTCAGTGTCATTTTCATAGACTTCTTGGAGAATGGCTCTACAATTAACAAGAAGCGTTATTGTTTGTCACTGGATAAGGTACAAAGTGCTCTCCAGATCAGGAGACCGGACCTAACAATATTGTAACCATCTGTGCCAATATTTTTGAACGCGTCTTGTACTTAAATGAACTAAAACTTAGATTCCTAATATTTTTGTCTCACTTTCTAATTTGTAAATTCTGCAAACTGTAAGTCCACCTTCATTGGCCTCTTACTGTAGTGACAAGTCCACAGTATGCCATGTCTACTTTTTATATGTAGAGTTTGGAAAGTAACTGTGACGAACATTCACTTGTATTTTCCGTTATTCTTCATTATACCACTGACAAAAAAGAAAAGGACTGTTTTTCTAAATATTAAAGAAGCTTCATTTAATTATGTTTACAATTTCTCCTAACAAAATGAGATGATAACAAAAATATAAAGACTAGTTTAGCAACGCAAAATAGGAAGAAAACATACCTCCTTCATAGAGCAGTAACCTCTCTGAGTTCTTGCGTTCAATATTTAGTCCTATGTTCTCAAATATTTTCGATACATAACTTTCTGTGTATTTGAGTTTCCAGTATGAACTGAAAACTAGAGCAAAGAGTTAATATCAAAGTTTGCATAGAAGCAAACACATCTGGAATAAGTATCTTAGGATGATTTAATAGGCTTTGATAACGAAGCAATGATTCATGAAAAATTGTTTTCGCAATTGCGCTTGCCGTGCAAATGTGGCATGATAAACCCCAATTTATCCAAATCATTGAACCTTACAATTTTTGTTGTGATTTAATTAATCAATTATGAGATTTTGTAATAATAATAATAATAATAATAATAATAATAATAATAATAATAATAATAATAATAATAAATCAAAATATATTCTTATATTTCCATATCCCCATCATATACCACGATGAATAGTAATTGGTAAACGTAAATAGTTATTTTAAATTAATAAGCAGAGGTGTCATAGGAGTTATATGCAGCGAAGATTCTTCATTTTGGGATCTACATATCATAGTGAGCAAACGTTTTATATTGGATTTGAGTTTAGTGTTCGTTCAACCGCGACGCTATATGAGAGATGGATCCACAGCTTAAGTTAGAACCTGAACCACGTGATCTCCCACCGGGAACCGAATCAGGACATCTCACGCCATAGGCGCGTACCAACAGGGAGCTTTTGTGGAAAATATTTTATTTTTGCTTTAGTTCACAGTAACAGTGAATAATATCGCTTCTTATGGAAGAAGTTTTAAGTATTGGTATATGTTTATTATTTACTAGTAAGAAACAGATAGACGGTTAAAAAATTAATTTTACCAAATATTTTGACTTATTTCAGCATATGGAGCCTACTAAAGAGTACACAGTCACTTAGAAAACTGCATTTTCAAACAACTCTCTTCAGATAAACGAGCTACAAAGGCAGTTGATAGAAACCAGATGTTACGAAACATGGTTGTTTTCTTCTTCCTTTTCAACACAATTTTCTCTAATTCAACAAAGCATCTTACGCAAGAGCGTCATTTCAGACAACTGTTTTAACTGACTTCTGCCTAACACCTTGTGATGTTTTCTCCTTAAGCCATTTGTTCGAATGTTTATTGAGTTCTACTATTAAAGAAGTATTATGCTGGTGCACTGATTGCTCATACTTGCACTGGAGAATTTCAAAATTCATCACAACTTACGCAATGTGATAATGGTAACATTTTGAAATAAGGAAAATTTGAGACTCAAAACCTTATACTTCAAACGAAAATCAAGGTATAAAAATACTAACATATTATATCTGGATAAAACTATTAAAATAACAAATACAACTATGTATTGAAACACGACATATTTGTAAGAACTTTCCTGGAGTTCATCAGTCTGTTGTTCGTTTATTTCTTGAATTTTAAGGCCCCTTTTCAGGATCGAGGCTAAATGAGATGTGGACGTACAATTTAAAATAGAATCCAAACCAGCTTAACTGTTCAAATTGCAATGTTCTCCCACTGGAAATTGAATCTGGGACCTGTGCACCAAAGGCATACGTACCAGCTACTAGACCAAAAGCAGAGTTATTGTGATGTTCGCATTATGTTAGGGGTTAGCGTATATATAAATAACAGGATTTCCAACGGGCGAAGAACGATACATACATACAATGTTCATGGGCCGCTGAAAATAAGCAAGATCAACCATGAGTTCATATGTCAATGAAAAAGACAGTTCATGTTTTCAAAGTATAGCCAAATTCAAATAAAGTGCAAAGCTCTAAATTGAAATATTACAAATAGAAAAGAAGTATATATATAAATCTTTTCTTTTTTTAAAAAAAATTATTTGTTATCTTGTATTGAACAAAAAAGACTCGCGTGCTCCAGAAGTATAGTAATGTCTAAGAATCCCTGTGAGTATGAATCACGCTATCGAAAATCCTCTTGCGATGTCTTTGTTGCTTTGTTGTGGAGGTCTTCTTGTTGTTGTCGTCGATGTGTTGGTCGTTATTTGAAAGTTGTTGGTGAACGACCTGTTATCGACTCAATA